>NC_035436.2:186417594-186539452 GCF_002127325.2 Helianthus annuus | reverse complement strand
TCTGGCTCTCTTGGTCCTCAACATGGCCAAGATAGGTCTCAATCTCGGCAAGTTTCTGCAACAAGAGAAGAAAAAGATAAGCATAGGATCAGATGATCCTCAAGAAAAGCAGGATAAGCTAGGCGGATAACCTACAGGGGCAGTAATCCTTACCTCATTCACATAGTCAAGGAATTGCTGACGGAGGAGGGGAAATCCTTGTAGATCTTCAGTAGTCTTCCTCTTCTTCCCCTTGCCCCGAATAGACGCCTTGGGAGCCGATGCTGAAGGACTGGCAGCAGGAGCCTTCTTCTTTGAAGACGTAACATTGGCAAGATCACTTAACCCAAATTTTGAAGCTGATTTGACAGACCTGGCAGACTTTCCGGCACCTACACAATCAAAAAACAAGATAAGTTGCTTTATTAATCAAACAATCCTACATATAATTTATTTTCTGTAAGGATACTTACTTGACATAGTGGCAGATGCAGAGGATACTTCTTGAGAATCTTGGACGGTGACCTGGAAACTTCTGACTTCAGGATTAAGCTTTTTAAAAGCTAGAACTCTCTCTTTTGCAGCAGGGCTTAATTTCAGATGAGCAATGGATATAGCTGCACAAGAAATAAAAAGAGATATTAGTGATCCTCATCATATGGGACAAGGCCGACAATGATCCTTAGAGGATCCTCTATCCTACCATGAGTGGCCCATTCTTTGGGCAGATCCTTCCCATCCGGGATGGAATCCCTTCTAACAAAGAAAAAACGACGCTTCCAGTTAGGATCATTCTTGGTGACCTTGAAGACAGGGTGATCCTCCCCGGCTTTCCGTTTCAGCAGATACCGGTAAGAGCCAAAAGTGGTAAGATCGTAAAACTCGGCCAACTCCGTCATCCCCAGATCAATCCCTCTCTGCTCAATGATCCTTTCGAAGGTATACAGAACCCTCCAGATCATCGGCATAGCTTGGATATAAGAGATGCCGGTTAAAGAAAAGAAGGATTGGGTGAAGGATGGAAAAGGATATGAATACCCTATGGTGAATGGAGTAGCAGGAAAAGCCACCCAGGTGTCCGAAACAGAATCACTCAGAGCGGTAGGTGTGAAGGACTTGAAAACCGCATTCGCCGGAAAACAATGACGAATTCTATCTATGTGAACATCAGTAAAACAACACCTCTCCGTAGGAGAATCCTTGATAATCCCCTGGCTTTTTAAAGGACTATCCTTCTTAGGATCCTTGTGTGGAGAATTCCGGAGCAACATGTTTATGACAAGACGGAAACAGAGTAGAAGCAAAAAACAGAGCAAAGGGAAGGAAGAAGGGAAAGAGAGAAGAAGAGGATACCTGATCAAGTCTTCGGTTGTGATTATAAAGGGAAGATACCTCGAATTTAAATACCGAATGATCCTAACCCTATCTCCTATTTATAATGATGATTTGCAGGGATTGTCACATCTGTGACGTAATTATCACAACGGCTAGTCCATGTGTAACGGCTAGTTATCCGGAATCGCCCGTTAGAGATAAGATCAAAACAAAATATAACTCGTCTATTTACAATTAACTCCTTATATTTTGGGGGCAATTGTTTGGGCTGGATTTTTATTATAGGTGATCCTTACACATGATCCTAACCAGTGATCCTTGTTTCTTTGGCAGACAGTGATCCTCCGCAGAACTTCAAGATCAGGATCATGGGGGATTATGGTGATCCTCATACTAACGGCCACTCCCACTCAATACAATATTGTTTTGCAGGAACATCTAGCAGGATATGCTCTAGACATCATGATCCAGGAACGCGTCTTCACAAATATGGCAAGAGCTTAATCGAAGAAAGACGTTGCACAGGATATGGAAACTAGGCTTGATTTATGGGCAGCAATTTAGGCTAGATTGTCTTTATTTCTAAAGGGGTAATGAGCTGATAATTAGTCATTTTACCTAAAATAAGTCACCTACACTTGTATAAATACCCCTCTTCCTCATTCGGAAGAACACACACAACATACGACACAACTCTCAAACACTTAGACACTCAGTGATCCTTGTACTCAGCTCATTACTATCCGAAGTTGTAACTACATTTTTATTATATTGAAGTTGGTGATCGGTAGTTGCCATCACCCGAGGTTTTTTATGCCGGAGATCATTCATTGATCAAGGGCTTTTTCCTCGTATAAATCATTGTGTCTTTGCATCTTTTATCACAGAAGTGATCCTTTACTTTCATAATTAACCAAGCATCATACCCCGTTTACATAAAAGTTTGGTTACATTATCCTTGTGTGATTTTTGACCAAAACCATGGGGAGAGTTTCGGAGCAACATTCTCACAGCAGAAAAACAGAGCAAGAGAAGGAAGAATGAAAAGAGAAGAAAAGAGAATACCTGATCGATCTTCGGTAGCGATTATAAAGGGAAGATATCTCGAATTTAAATGCAGAGTGATCCCAACCCTATCTCCTATTTATAATCATGATTTGCAGGGATTGTCACATCTATGACGTAATGATCGCAACGGCTAGTTCGATATTAACGGCTAGTTATTCGGAGTTGCCCGTTGGAGATAAGATCAAAATACAACTCGTCAATTTACAATAAACTCCTTATATTTTGGGGGCAATTGATAGGGCTGGATTTTTATCATACGTGATCCTTATACGTGATCCTAACCAGTGATCCTTGTTTCTTTGGCAGACAGTGATCCTCAGCAGGACTTCAGGATCAGGATCATGGACCATCAAAGGATCCTCATGCTAACAGTTACATTCGTTTGAAACAATGTTATTTTGCAGGAACATCTAGCAAGATACGCTCTTAGCATCATAATCAAGGGACGCGTCTTCACAATTATGGCATGAGCTTAATCGGAGATAGACGTTGCACAGGATATGGAAACTTAGCTTGATTTAAGGGCGGCAATTTAGGCTAGATTGTCTTTTATTTCTAAAGGGGTAATGAGCTGATTATTAGTCTTTTTACCTAAAATAGGTCACCTACACTTGTATAAATACCACTCTTCCTCATTTGGAAGAAGACACACGACATACAACACAATTCTCACACACCTAGACACTCAAAACAACAGTGATCCTTGTACTCAGCTCATTATCATCCGAAGTTGTAACTATATTTTTCTTATATTGAAGTTGGTGATCGGTAGTTGCCATCACCCGAGGTTTTTTATGCCGGAGATCATACATTGATCAAGGGCTTTTTCCTCGTATAAATCATTGTGTCTTTGCATCTTTATCACAGAAGTGATCCTTTACTTTCATAATTAACCAAGCATCATACCCCGTTTACATAAAGTTTGGTTACATTATCCTTGTGTGATTTTTGACCAAAACAGGGAGGATCACAGCCTTGAACAGGTTCATCTCAAAGTCATCAGAGAAATGCAAGGAATTCTATGACATCCTGAGAAAGAACAAGAAATTTGAGTGGACTGAAAAGCATGAGATTGCTCTCAAAGCCCTTAAGGATTACCTATCCTCAGCTCCAGCCTTAATGAAACCAGAAAAGGGGGATATATTATCCTTATATTTGGCAGTCTCTTCTTAGGCAGTAAGTGCAGTCCTTGTTAAGGATCATGAAGGTACACAACATCCTGTCTATTATGTAAGTAAAAGTTTGCTTGACGCCGAATCCAGGTATTCACATTTAGAAAAACTTATCCTTGCTTTGATTATGGCATCTACTAAATTACGCCATTATTTTGAAACTCATGCTATTATTGTTAACACTAACTTTCCAATTAAGAATGTCCTCAGGAAACCTGAAATGTCAGGAAGGATGGCCAAATGGGCAGTAAAGCTTAGTGCTTATGATATAAGATATGAACCAAGAACTGCCATTAAATCCCAAGCCTTGGCTGACTTTGTGGCAGATTTCAGTAGTGATCTACAAAGGGAAGCTGAGTTAGAAGTTCAGCAGCTTGAAGAGACCAAGGATCCTTGGATACTCTTCACAGATGGAGCCTCTAATGTCAAGGGAACTGGACTAGGAGTACTACTAAAATCGCCACAGGGGGACATAATACCCCACTCAATAGCTTGTGAGTTTCAAACTACTAATAATGAGACTGAGTATGAAGCCTTGATAGCTGGTTTGCAAATTGCCAAGCACATGAGAATTAGGTATCTTGAGGTACATGTAGACTCATTGTTAATTACTAATCACTTTAATGGTTCTTATGCTGTTAAAGGTGAAAGACTAATCAAATATTTAGAGATAGTCAAGAAATTGGCAGACTCTTTTGCTTCTTTCAGTTTGACACAGGTACCCAGGGAAGAAAATGCAGAAGCTGATGCATTGGCCAATCTTGGATCATCATTGAAGATTCCAGAGGATATTAAAATTGCCATCATACACATTTTGGCTCCTGCTATTGAGGATCACACTGCTATGGAAATAGTAGAGGATTCTGCAATCATACCTAGTGATGGTGTACAATCATATTCAGGATCCTGGATCCTCCCAATCATCAGATATATATAAGATGGAGAGATTCCTACAGGAGAAAACCCCAGATCTTTTAAAGTCAAGGTATCTCAATTTATAATATTAAATAACATGTTATATAAAGGATCTCTTGCAGGTCCATATCTATAGTGCATTGAGGATCCTGAAATTTAAGAAGTCCTAAAGGATTTTCATGAAGGAGATTGTGGAAACCACACTGGGAGCAGAGCACTATTCTCAAGGATCCTTACGACAGGATACTATTGGCCTACTATGAAGAAGGATGTTGTGGATTATGCAAAGAAATGCGATGCTTGTCAGAGACATAGCAATATCCTTCATCAACCAGCAGAGCTCCTGCATCCTATATTCTCTTCTTGGCCATTCATGTGATGGGGAATGGATATAGTTGGAAAACTTCCCAAAGAACCAGGAGGAAAAGTGTTTATGCTTGCCATGACTGATTACTTTTCCAAGTGGATAGAAGCTGAAGCCTTTGCTCAAGTTAGAGAAAAAGAAGTGATATCCTTTATTAAAAGAAACATTATTGTTTTGGTTAAAAATCTAATGAGGATAATGCAACCAAACTCTTAGTTACGGGGAATGATGCTTGAAATGAAGAACAATAATAAGGATCACTTCGATGTAAATTGCACAAATGACACAAGGATTTATACGAGGAAAAAGCCCTTGATCAATGAATGATCTCCGGCATAAAAAACCTCGGGTGATGGAAACTACCGATCACCAAGCTCAAATAAATCAATAAAAGTTTACAACTTCGGATAGTGACGAGCTAAGTACAAGGATCACTATAGTTAATCGTGTAAAAGTGTGAGAATTGCTAAGTGTTTGTTGAGAGCTTTGAGACTGCAATTGCACAAGAGTGTGTGTGTAACCGAAAATGGCTAAATGTTCTAATTTTAGCTCGTCACCCCTTTTTAAAATGAAAGCTAACTAAGCTAACTAATTGTCCGACTTTTGTGCCATGCTCCCACGTTCTCCACAACGTCCATTTCTATTCAAATGTGTGCGAAATACCCGTGGAATATTCCATAGTAACGTTGCCAAGACCAAGTCAAGCTCAATACTCCTGCAAAACAATACGAAACACAAACAGCCAATCGTTAGTATGAGGATCCTTAGGGTGATCCATGATCCTGATCCTGAAGCTCTTCTGAGGATCACTATCTGTCACAGAAGTAAGGATCACTAATTAGGATAGCAAATAAGGATCACTAATTGTTAGAAAATCTTCCCCTAACAATTGCCCCCAAAATATAAGGAGTAAAATGTAAAATTAACGAGTTATGTTTTCTTGATCTTATCTGCAACAAACTCAACGGATTTATAGCCGTTAATATCGAACTATCCATTGCATTATGACGTCACAGAAGTGACACCCCTGTAAAATCATCATTATAAATAGGAGATATGGATATGATCGTATGCATTTAAATTCCAGAGCTACTCCCTTTATAACCGCATTCAGAAGATCAAACAGGTATTCTCCCCTTCATCTTCTCTCTTTGTTTGCTCTGTTTTTCTTCTCTTTTCAACTATTCCATTCAAAATGTTGCTCCGGAACTCCCCTGCTAAGGATCACCAGAAAGAAAGCCCCTTCAAGAGTCAAGGGATCATCACAGATTCCGCTAAAGAACGCTGCCTTTTTACCGATCCTCAGATCGATAGGATCCGGTATTGTTTTCCCGCAAACACTGTATTTAAACCTTATGATCCCACTGCCCTGAGCGATCACACTTCTGAATCATGGGTTGCTTTCCCTGTGACCCCGTTTGCCATAGGCTACACATATCCCTTTCCAACCTTTACCCAGTCTTTCTTCTCCCTAACCGGCATCTGTTATATCTAAGCCATGCCGATGATCTGGAGGGTTTTGTATACCCTTGAAAGGATCATCGAGCAGGAGGGGATAGATTTAGGCATGGCTGAGTTGGGAGAACTGTATGATCTTACCACCTTTAGTTCCCATCGCTATCTGTTCAAATGAAGACCTGGGGAGGAGCATCCGATCTTCAAAGCTACCAAGAATGATACTAACTGGAAACAGCGTTTCTTTTTTGTCAGGAGAGATTCTATCCCTGATGGGAAGGATCTACCCAAGAAGCGGGCTACCCATGGTAGGATGGAGGATCCTAAGAAGGATCACCATAGAACTTATCCTTCAGTATAAGGATCACTGACATTCTTTTGCTTTCTTGTTGTGCAGCTATCTCCGTTTCACACCTCAGATTGACTCCTGCTGCTAAAGAGAGACTCTTGGCCTTCAAGAGACTTGACCCTGAAACAAGAACTTTCAAGACTACCACCCAAGATTCTTAGGAAGTATCCTCTGGTTCTGTCATGATGTCAAGTAAGTATCCTTGTTTAAAGATTCAATTAAATAATGAAATTCAAGTAAAATTAAGATACTTATCTTGTTTTGGTTGTGTAGGTGCTAGAAAATCCACCAAGTCTGCTTCGAAGTTCAGCATCACCGATCTCACCAATGTCAGATCCTCAAAGAAGAAGATTCCTGCTAGCCCAACTGCTTCGATCACCAAGGCACCCCTCAGAGGAAAGGGAGGCAAGAAGAGAAAGGCCTCCGAAGCTGAGGATCTGCAAGGCCTCCCCTTGATCCGCCAACAATTTCTGGACTACTTCAATGAGGTAAGGATCACCATCTCTGCCCCTATATCCTGCTGATATGAGGATCATTTGGTTCTGACATTATCCTTTGTCTTCCTTGCAGAAATTTGCTGAGATCGAGACCTATGTTGGCCACGTTGAGGATCTGGATAGCAAGATTGTTGATCTTCAACAGGTTGCCGTGCTGAAGGACCACAAGATAGCTGATCTTCAGAAGGATCTCCAGAACGCCAGAAATGAGGCTGCCAAGATGCTGATCAACTTTGACTATGAGAGGCACGAGATCACCGAGGATGCCAAGGTCTCCGCCGCCATAGCAATGTACAAGACCCAGCTGCAGATGGCCATGGAAGCTCAGGATCCTGCTTTTGACAAGAGCACCTGGGATGTGGAGGGCTGGAAGGCAAGGCTGGCTGAACTGGAGGATGAAGAAGAGGCTGAAGAGATCCTGACAATTGAGGTCGGAGGCAGTGGCAAGGATCAGGGTGGTGAGGCAAGTGGAGCTGGTGGTGAAGATGCAGCGAAGGTCTAAGCTGCAGGATTGGGCGATGAAGGAAACTTCTAGACATAGCCGGAGCCCAATTTTTTTTTTGTTCAGTGGTTGTTTTGTTGAACAATGATGGTCTGTACTCTTGAACAATAGCTTTAGGTTTAAGGATCAAGGATCCTTCAGACAATAGGCAGGATTGCAAATGGTGGAGGGATCCTCTGTTTGGGGGATGAAACCATTGTGATCCTGCCGCCTTTATGTTCCTACACAACTTCAAACCTATTATCATGGACACCCTTTACCTACCCCAGCGGACGGGCCACGTATTGCTGGTAGATGCTTGGGGTAGGTAATTTTGACAACCTTTAAGGGTTAGTCTTTTTGTTAATAAATAAAATCCTAATCTTTTGTCGCTTATCTTGTGTTGTTATCCTTTTAGTTCCTTTGATTCTCAATTGTTTTGGTATACACTTATTAAATCAGCAGTTTTAAATAAGTCAGATTGAAAACATTTAGGATATGATCCTTGATCAAATATCCTGTAGTTGAAAAATCCCAAAAGGTAGTATACATTTTAAGGATTACAAGATTAGTTGTCAAATTTCAAGGGTTACTCGAAGAAAAAATGAATAGAATTAAAGACAATTAAGGATCATACCTGAGGATCCAAGTTAGGATCCTAACCATAATCAGGATAACTATAAGATAAACCTTAGAGAGAAATAAGGATCAAGGATCCTTAGTTGTTTAACTTCAAAGACCTGAAATAGAGCATAACTTGGGACTAAGCCAATATAAGATAAGAGTTCGCAACTGGGGACAAGCCCAAGGATAACTGGGGACAAGCCCAAGGATAACTGGGGACAAGCCCAAGGATAACTGGGGACAAGCCCAAGGATAACTGGGGACAAGCCCAAGGATCGTATGTAAACTGGAGTATGGCCCTAACTGGCGACTATCCAAACTTAGTGACATGATAATGCCAAAACCTTAGCTAACGTGAAAACGTTAGAAACCTTAGGAACGGATGTATGTACGTCTACCATTGTACGTAGGATCCTAGGCATAGCCATTACAATGGAATTATCAGCCCTTAAAGCGAGTACTGGTCCCAATGCCTTGAACTATACCAGGATCATCGTGCGCTACAGGCGAAACTGGGGTCAAGCCCAAATAACTGGGGTTGAACCCAAGGATCTGGATTGCTTCTGTAGATAATCAACATTACGCTAAGAATACCTGAACTTTCAAAACTCAAAATCTTGTGAGAGAAGGATAAAGGATACATGATCCTTATCCTTGTATGAGAAAATAAGTAAATGAAATAGTTCAAGATTAGGACATTACCAGGGTAAGGATCATTGATGCTTTAAGGATCCTTCAAGGATACCCCTAATGTAAGGATCATACGTGCCAGGAGGATCCTGCTCACATGAAGTATTTCTTCAAATGGACAGCATTCCAAGCTCTTGGTAACAAATCACCTTCCATGGTCAGCAATCTATATGCCCCCTTTCCTGCTTCAGCTTCAATTAAATAAGGGTCTTCCCACTTTGGTGCCAATTTTCCATCAGTATGATTGGTGGTATTCTGAAATGCTTTCCTTAATACCATATCACCAATTTGAAACTTCCTGATCCTGACATTTTTGTTGTAAGCATTAGCCATTCTTTGTTGATAACTGGCCATCCTTATCCTAGCCAGATCCCTGATTTCCTCAATAGTATCCAGGTCTTGAGCCAGGTTCTCATCATTTTCCTCAGGATCACGGGTACTTGTTCTAGCAGTTGGAACCACCATTTCTGTTGGGATCACTGACTCTGCCCCAAATACCAAAGAGAATGGAGTCTGGCCTGTAGCATTCTTAGGGGTTGTCCTATCAGCCCAAAGCACATAAGGTAGTTCTTCTGCCCATTTCCCTTTCTTGGATCCAAGCTTCTTCTTCAAATTGTTGATGATGATCTTGTTGGATGATTCTGCTTGACCATTAGCTTGTGGGTGGACTGTTATCATCTTAATCCCCCAGCTGTCAGAAAAGTTAGTGGTTCTGCCCCCAATAAATTGGGAACCATTATCACATATAATTTCAGAAGGAATACCAAATCTAGTTATAATATTTCTTTTAATGAAGGATATAACTTCCTTTTCTCTGACTTGGGCAAAGGCTTTAGCCTCTATCCACTTGGAGAAGTAATCAGTCATAGCAAGCATGAACACTTTCCCACCAGGTGCCTTAGGGAGCTTACCAACTATATCCATCCCCCATCTCATAAATGGCGAAGAGGAGGATATAGGATGTAGAAATTCAGCCGGCTGATGAAGGATATTGCTGTGTCTTTGACAAGGATCACACTTCTTAGCATATTCCACAGCATCTCTTTTCATAGTTGGCCAGTAGTATCCTGTCCTTAGGATCCTTGAGAACAATGCCCTGCCCCCAGTGTGGTTTCCACAATCTCCTTCATGGAAGTCTTTTAAAACTTCTTGGACTTCAGGATTCTCAATGCATCTTAAATATGGTCCTGCAAGAGATCGCTTATACAACATATTATTTAAGATTGTGAATTGAGATACCTTAATTTTGAAAGCCCTAGGATTTTCTCCCATAGTAATCTCTCCGTGTTGTAAGTATCTCATGATTAGTGAGATCCATGATCCTGAATAAGATTGAGTATCCTCACTAGGGATAATTGCAGAATCCTCCCCTATTTCCATGGCCACATGATCCTCGATAGCAGGAGCCAAGATATGGATAATGGGGATGCTTATATCCTCCGGGATCTTCAAAGATGATCCTAAATTAGCTAATGCACCAGCTTCTGTATTTTCTGTCACACCCCGGCCGCGTGTAACATGCAACCGCGGCGGAAACGCCGGGGAGTGTCGTGGACAGAATTAAATTGTTTCATAACCATGGCATACAAGTTGTATTTTATTTATAAACAAGAGTAGTACATTGTTTCAAAACAAGAAATACCAAGTTCATAACATATTTATACTAGCCTATCTTCATTGTTAGGCACTAAGGCACAGGTCCGCCCTAGTAATGTGATCAACGCCTTATGGAATAGCTCCTGAAAACACATGTGAAAGTAGGTACGTCAGCATAAAAATGCCTGTGAGATACATAGGTTTTGTGAAAATGGGGTTCATGACTTGAGTTTTAAAGAATGTTTAATAACAGTCAGTCATGAACCTTGTAATTTGTTTTGCTTTGTAAATCATTTGAAAAACGATAACATCAAACGATATGTATAGATAAGTGCAAGGTTAAACGAATAACCAAGTAAAATGAGTTGAATAAGATAAGTTGTTTGTGAAAATAATGTCTTGTGAAGAATATGTTACTTATGTAAAGTGTAATGTGTCTAAACTGAAATGACTTAGATAACGCCACGATATGTAATATTATACAAACATTTATATATAGGAAGTACCAGCGGCGTATCCACCATGTTTGTATCATATTACATATGCCACGTTACTTAAATCATTTACCCAAACCAATCCACCATGTAAATTGTTCATGTGTAAACCAAATGTCAAGTGTTATTGTAATCCATGTCAAGTGTTTATGTTCAAGTGTAAACCACCAAATGTATATGTCAATGTCAACGTGTTTATGTTCAATGTAAATCATGTAATGTGTAATCCCAAAATGTATCATGTATGGTAAGCGAAATGTATCAACTTAAACCATATGCACAAAACAAGTCGTTGAAGTAAAACGTGGTTTAAATCAACGTTATGTTCTGCGGAAAATGCATGCTCTATTGATATTAACATTTATGCGGTATTGTAAACTATGCATACATCCAAGCCTTGAGACTGCGGCGATAAACCCTTAAACAAATTAAAGGTTTATCTAAGTTATGTATATCGAATTCGGTCATTCCTTCCAGTCCTATCAAACCCAGGACTTCAGGAATGGGAGTTGTCAATTCCTATGGTACCACTACCTACTAACGAACGGCGTAGCTAATGTTAATGAATGTATTGTCCCATGTTAAACAATCCAAATGTCATAACAAAATGAAGGCATGTGCCCATATGCTGAGTAAACATATGCAGCAGAAATGTTCATGTAAATCAATGTGTCCATATGCTGAGTAAACATGTGCAACAGAAATGTTTATGTAAATCAATGTACTAAGTACGCACACAATGGGCATACATAGCATAAAATGTAATAAAATCGTGTACTATAATGTACTAACAACATAGCAGGCATATGATGTGAAAACATGGAAAGCATGAATGTAACAGGTAGGCACATGTGTTTCACCCCAAAACAGTTGGAAAACAGTAAAAGAGGGGTTCTATGTACTCACCTGAGATTGCTTTGGAGTTCTTGTGTAATAACCAGATAATGCTAGAGGTCACGGGATATCAAACGGCACCTAATAGGTAGCTATGTTAATATACCGGACCAAATCGGAAGGATCGGATAGTACGCGGGTTCGTAAACCAAACGAGTATGGAGACTCGTGTAATATGGTTTAACAAAGCCTACATACTAAAATGAAACTTAACCTAAGTGCTTACGGTCCATCACGACCCGTTTAGGTAGCTTACGCTACCCTAACGCGTCGCTCGCGTAGAACGCGTCTGGAACGCCTAACATCGTGACCACAAGGTATAACCTCGGAAGGTTATAGCTATGGTCACCTAATATGTTTGGTCGGATCCTAATGATCAACCAAATGGGTCGGGTTCGAAAGTATAAGCGATGGTTTAGATCGCTTACCTTACGACCCTATATAAGCACTATACTAAACGTGACGAGCTAAGCATGTTAGAACATGCTTAACTAAGTTTAGAAAACAGGTTGGGGATCAAAACAAACGGCTTTGATGCTCACGAGTAGTTTGGTTACAAAATACGCAAGAATGCGCATTTTGGCCGAAACTACGACTCGTCACTGAGCCTAGATAACGGGGTAATCAGTAGGTATGGTCACTACGGACCATAACCATCGTGATCACGCTCACGTTATGAAGTTCCATGAACTTCGCATCGACCATAAGCTGGTCAACGCAGAAAGTCAACTAAACGTCGACTTTCGGACTCGAAAAGCGAATAAAAGAGCGAAAGAAGACTTACGGAGGGTCCCCGAGTGCTAATCTAGATCAAATAGCTCAGGTATGAAACAAGGGTTCCAACTTAGAGCTTTAGATCTGATTCTTGTGGGTTTTTACACAAAAGGGGGGGGGTATTTATAGGAAAAGTGGAACCGTTAGGATCGTTTATCGAATATCGTGCCGCGATCTCGAGCGTACACTTGTCAAATTCTTGTGGTAAGTCAGAAATTGCCCCTTGGCTCTTGATTGGGTGAAAGGGCATTGCCTCTTGATCGAACGAAAGGCCAACTGCATTAAATAGATACATTGAATCTGTCTGACAGTCTCACGCGCCCTGCGTAAGGATTTGGTAAATCCTTACGCGCCCCGCCTAAGGTTCCCAGATCAGAATTTACAATTTTGGTCCCTGCACTTCAGAAACACGTATTTTGGCCCATTTTTGGCACGTTTAAGCCCCGTTAACAAGGCTCTAAGATGAAGTTAAAGTGTAGGGGACATGAAATATGCTCAAAAATATTCCGGATGTCGGTTCGTTTGGCCGTACGATTGCGATGTTCGCTTAATTACGACGGAATGCGCATAAGCGCGAAAGACGATCCAAATGACGCGACGAATGGATTTTTCTCATGCCCAACACTAAGGCATAATATAAGGATGCTTACATAAATTTTTGGATGTCCGGATGTATTCAGAACGTAAGTTATGCGCGAAAGTGCAAACTTATGCACTTTTTGACACTTTTAGTCCCTGAATGATCCAAAAGTTTATTTTAGCATACCAAACCCCTCAAAGCCTATTTCTAAGCTATGTAAAGGATATTTATGGTATGTTTAACTTATGGACATGTTACGGAATGTTCGTTACAGTTCAAATTGGCATACTTTCGCAGTTTGTCAAGTTTAGTCCCTGTAAGCGAATTAACTTGTTTTTGCCATACCAAAGCCTTCAAAACTTATTTCTAAGTTATGTAAAGGTTATTTAAGGTATGTTGAGTATATGTTGATGTTCCGGAGTATTTGTCGCATTAAACTAAGTATGTTTACGCACTAGTTTGCGTAAAATTCTCTAGAAAGCGATGTAGAGTTTGAATTTGAACAAAAGTCAAAACATGAAAAATGAAAAACACAACCAAACAAACATTGGGATCAAATAACATTGTTTTATTGATAATTGAACTGTTCATAACGATTACAAGCACAAATGTTACAGTCTCCCCTACTTGTGGAAATTTCGTCCCGAAATTTATTTAGAGGAAACTCGTGGAAAAAGATGCGGATATTTGGCCTTCATTTGATCTTCACATTCCCAAGTAAACTCGGGTCCACGTTTAGATTCCCATCGAACCTTGACCAAAGGAATGCGCTTGCGTTTGAGCCACTTGACTTCACGTTCCATGATTTCCACTGGTTTCTCGACAAATTTCAGAGTTTTATCAACACGAATTTCGTCAAGCGGTATGTGGAGGTTCTCATCAGCTAAACACCTCTTGAGATTGGACACGTGAAAAGTTGGATGAACATTTCCAAGTTCAGGAGGTAACTCAAGTCTGTAGGCTACCTTACCGATTCTTTCGACGATCTTGAATGGTCCAACATATCTAGGTGCAAGTTTTCCTTTCTTTCCAAATCTGATCACACCTTTCCAAGGTGAGACCTTAAGTAATACACGATCACCGACTTGAAAATCCAAGGGTTTGCGTTTTTGGTCCGCGTAATTCTTCTGACGGCTTCTAGCTGTCTGAAGGTTATCACGAACTTTCTTTACCTTTTCTGTTGTCTCCAAAATGAGGGCAGGTCCAGTAAGTTGAGCCTCGCCAATCTCATTCCAGCAGACTGGTGAACGACATTTTCGACCATAGAGAGCCTCGAAAGGAGCCATGTTGATGCTGGAGTGATAACTGTTGTTGTAGGAGAATTCAATCAATGGAAGATGTGAATCCCAACTACCACCAAAGTCTATCACACAAGCTCTAAGCATATCCTCCAGTGTCTGGATTGTTCTTTCAGATTGACCATCCGTTTGCGGATGATAAGCTGTGCTTAAATTGAGTTGAGACCCCATAGCAGATTGCATGGTTCTCCAAAAATGAGAAGTGAAACGAGCATCTCTGTCAGAAATGATGCTCAAAGGAACACCATGTCTAGCTACAATTTCATCTACGTAGAATTGAGCAAGTCTGTCAGCTGAATAATCCTCACGGATTGGCAAGAAATGTGCTGACTTGGTAAGACGATCAACGACTACCCAGATGGCATCGTGACCTTTCTTTGTGCGCGGGAGTTTAGTAATGAGATCCATAGTAATGTTTTCCCATTTCCAAACTGGGATCTCCGGTTGTTCCAATAAACCAGAAGGACGCTGATGTTCTGCCTTAACCTTAAGACAAGTAAGGCATTTAGATACGTATAAGGCAATGTCTTTCTTCATACCAGGCCACCAATACTGAATACGAAGATCCTTATACATCTTATCTGAGCCAGGATGAATGGAATAACGAGACTTATGGGCTTCATCCATAAGCAAGGTACGAAGATCATCTTGGCTTGGGACCCACAAACGGTCCATGAAATAGTACGATCCATTGTCTTTCAGTTCAAGAGCAGGTGTTATGTGATAAGGAAATTCCTTATCCATTAAACCTTGTGAAACACAGGCTTGTTGAGCCTGAGAAATACGGGCTTGGATATCGGTTTGAACAACAGATTGGACACGTACACAATGAAGCTTAATACGTTCCTTGCGACTCAATGCATCGGCTACGACATTCGCCTTACCAGGATGGTAGCGAATCTCGCAGTCGTAGTCGTTTAGAAGTTCAACCCAACGTCGTTGTCTCATGTTGAGCTCTTTTTGATTGAAGATATGTTGAAGACTTTTGTGGTCTGTGAAAACCACGCATTTTGTACCATACAAGTAGTGTCTCCAGATTTTGAGAGCGAAGACAACTGCACCCAACTCAAGATCATGAGTGGTGTAGTTCTTCTCATGTATCTTCAACTGCCTTGATGCGTATGCTATGACTTTGTTTCTTTGCATCAGGACGCAGCCAAGGCCTAATTTAGATGCGTCGCAATAAACGACGAAATCATCGTTGCCCTCAGGCAATGTTAGGACAGGCGCGTCGCAAAGCTTTTGTTTCAAAGTCTGAAACGCTTCCTCTTGTTTGACTCCCCAATCAAATGGCTTGTTCTTCTGAGTTAGAGCAGTTAGAGGAACTGCAATCTTCGAGAAATTTTCTATGAAGCGGCGGTAATAACCCGCCAGACCAAGAAAAGAACGAACTTCAGTAGGGGTAGTAGGTGTATCCCAATCCTTAATCGCACTGATCTTGGAGGGATCTACATGAATACCTTGTTCGTTGACAATATGTCCTAAGAATTGAACCTCTTTAAGCCAGAATTCACACTTGGAGAATTTGGCGAAAAGTTGTTCTTTCTTTAGGAGTTCCAAAGTAAGACGGAGATGTTGCTCATGATCAGCTCGCGTCTTAGAATATATCAAAATGTCGTCAATGAAAACGATGATGAACTTATCTAAATAAGGCTTGCAGACCCTATTCATTAAGTCCATGAAAACAGCAGGAGCATTAGTCAAACCAAATGGCATGACTGTGAACTCGTAATGTCCATAACGAGTACGGAACGCTGTCTTGGGAATGTCTTCTTCATGTACACGAAGCTGATGATATCCAGATCGTAGATCGATCTTTGAAAAATAAGAAGCGCCTTGCAATTGATCAAAAAGATAATCAATGCGAGGTAGGGGATATCGATTCTTGATGGTAAGCTTGTTAAGCTCACGATAATCAATACACATCCTAAAAGATCCATCCTTCTTCTTTACAAAAAGAACGGGAGCACCCCAGGGTGAAAAGCTAGGACGGATAAAACCTTTGTCGGAGAGCTCCTGAAGCTGTTTAGATAATTCTTGCATCTCTGACGGTGCAAGACGGTATGGAGCTCTGGCAACGGGATTTGCACCAGGTACGAGATCAATACGGAACTCGACTTGGCGTGCTGGAGGTAGACCAGGTAAGTCTTCAGGGAATACTTCGGAATAATCCCGAACGACAGGAATATCTGAAATAGACTTACCCTTGCCTTTATCTGCTGTAACATGTGCTAAGAACGCCACATAGTGCTTTCGCAGATACTTCCGTGCTTTAAAACAAGACATGATTTTGAGACCACCGGCAGGCTTCTCACCACGAACTTGTAGGATCTCGCCTGTCGACAGCGGTATACGAACAATCTTCTCAGAACATACTATCTCTGCGCGATGCTTAGATAACCAATCCATTCCCACAATAACGTCGAAGCTTCCAAGTTGCATTGGCGTGAGGTCAATAGGAAAAATGTGGTCGTTAAGATTCAACTGGCAGTTGCGTAGAACAGAATTTAGAACAATGGGTTCACCACTGGCAACCTCTACTGTCAAAGGTTTACCTAGTTTCGTTCTAGACACGCGAAGCATTGTCTCGAAAGACAATGACACGAAACTCTTGTCGGCACCCGAATCAAAAAGAACAGATGCTGGCTGATTATTAATAAAGAACGTACCGTTCACCACCTCGTTGTCTGCTTGTGCTTCTTGTGCATTCATGTTAAAGACTCGACCTCGAGCCGGTGCCGGATTCTGGTTCGCATTCTGGTTCTGGTTGACTAGTCTTGGACACCGATTTCTGTAGTGGGTCAGATCCCCACAATTATAACATGCACCTGGTGGGTAGTTTGGTCGTGCAGCCTGACCCTGTTGTTGAGCAACCTGTTGAGCAGGGTTCTGGACTGCGTTATTCTGAGCAAACCGACAAACATCGGCAAGATGACCCGACTTCCCACAGTTAGTACAGAAACGGCACTGATATTGTGGCTGGTGGTGACTGTTGCATCGATTGCACAAAGGTGCACTTCCTGAATAGGGTTTCTTCGCTGGAGGCTGGTTGGGAGCTGCCTGGTTAGCTTGGGCAGTCACAGCAAAATTTTGGGAAGCCTTACGCTTCCTTGACCTCTTTGAGGAACCAGAGTCCTTTCCCTTCTTGTTCTGATCTTTCTTACTATCCTCCTTGTCAGCCGACTGCTTCTTGCCCTTGTCACCCTTCCTGTGTAGTTTATTCTTTCGGATCTGCGACTCAGTCAACGTCGCTGATAACTCGATCGCCTGACGAAGTGTGGTAGGGTTGCTACCAGTAAGGATGTCTTGTACTGAGTCAGGTAGGCCGTCGATGTATCTTTCGATGGCCTTATCGAGTGGGGTAACCATATTCGGGCAAAGAAGACTCAGCTCCTCAAACCTATCTGTATATGCCCTGTGCTCGCCACTATCTTGCTTCAACACATCAAATTCCTTCTCCAATGCTCGTTGCTCATGACGAGGACAAAACTCCCTCATCATAAGAGCTCTCAGTTGAGCCCATGTCTGAGCTAAAGCAACTTCTGCACCTTGATCTCTCATAACCCCATTCCACCATGTTAGAGCCCTCTTCTGAAACACGCTTGATGAAAACTCGACTTTGCGATTATCCGGACACTGCACATGGCGAAAAGTGTTCTCGATGCTCTCGAACCACTGAAGAAGCCCAGTTGCTCCTTCAGAACCGCTAAACTTGAGTGGCTTAGCCTGGTTAAAATCCTTGTATTTGCATGTACCATTGTTGTTGTTGGCCTGGTTCCATTGAGCAAAGAGATTCGGAAATTGAGCAGCCATCTGCTGCGCAATAATCTCCGCCAGCTCAGCAGTAGCTATCTGGTTGTCACGTCGAGGAGGCATTCTAGAAGAGAAAAACATGAAATGAAACGAGTGAGATGATTGGGTGAAGAGAATGAGATGAAGCAAAAGCAATCAAAAGCAAAGATGGCGGTTATGCATCGCAAAGCAAATAAGCGATGTGAAATGTCTAGTCAAAGTAAATGGGTCAGAATTAGTGTATCGCGAAGACATGCTCGCCTATAAGTGAACACTCACCCCAAGAGTTCCCAGGTAAGAGTGACTGGTCCGATTATGTGGATTTGTACGAACACTCTAGCCTTAGACAGAAAACCCAGGGTACAGGCATTCACTCTTCCAGTTCGCACGTGTTCACACTATTAACCCAACACTTTGACGGGATTTTTGAAAATCCAAAGGGGTTCAAAACCTTATAATAGAGGGTTCAAAACCTAGTAATCAATCATCCTAGAACAGATGATTAATTTTCAAAGCGGATGCGGAACCGAAGTTCCCGTTGTAGTTATCACCTAAGGATAGGTGATGTGCATGTTTTAAACTCTAAACACAAGACAACTTGTGTTAGGGTCCTAGAAAGTTATAGTCTAGGTCAAAGCATTACTAATAACCTAATTCCCTATAACCATTGGCTCGGATACCAACTCTTCTGTCACACCCCGGCCGCGTGTAACATGCAACCGCGGCGGAAACGCCGGGGAGTGTCGTGGACAGAATTAAATTGTTTCATAACCATGGCATACAAGTTGTATTTTATTTATAAACAAGAGTAGTACATTGTTTCAAAACAAGAAATACCAAGTTCATAACATATTTATACTAGCCTATCTTCATTGTTAGGCACTAAGGCACAGGTCCGCCCTAGTAATGTGATCAACGCCTTATGGAATAGCTCCTGAAAACACATGTGAAAGTAGGTACGTCAGCATAAAAATGCCTGTGAGATACATAGGTTTTGTGAAAATGGGGTTCATGACTTGAGTTTTAAAGAATGTTTAATAACAGTCAGTCATGAACCTTGTAATTTGTTTTGCTTTGTAAATCATTTGAAAAACGATAACATCAAACGATATGTATAGATAAGTGCAAGGTTAAACGAATAACCAAGTAAAATGAGTTGAATAAGATAAGTTGTTTGTGAAAATAATGTCTTGTGAAGAATATGTTACTTATGTAAAGTGTAATGTGTCTAAACTGAAATGACTTAGATAACGCCACGATATGTAATATTATACAAACATTTATATATAGGAAGTACCAGCGGCGTATCCACCATGTTTGTATCATATTACATATGCCACGTTACTTAAATCATTTACCCAAACCAATCCACCATGTAAATTGTTCATGTGTAAACCAAATGTCAAGTGTTATTGTAATCCATGTCAAGTGTTTATGTTCAAGTGTAAACCACCAAATGTATATGTCAATGTCAACGTGTTTATGTTCAATGTAAATCATGTAATGTGTAATCCCAAAATGTATCATGTATGGTAAGCGAAATGTATCAACTTAAACCATATGCACAAAACAAGTCGTTGAAGTAAAACGTGGTTTAAATCAACGTTATGTTCTGCGGAAAATGCATGCTCTATTGATATTAACATTTATGCGGTATTGTAAACTATGCATACATCCAAGCCTTGAGACTGCGGCGATAAACCCTTAAACAAATTAAAGGTTTATCTAAGTTATGTATATCGAATTCGGTCATTCCTTCCAGTCCTATCAAACCCAGGACTTCAGGAATGGGAGTTGTCAATTCCTATGGTACCACTACCTACTAACGAACGGCGTAGCTAATGTTAATGAATGTATTGTCCCATGTTAAACAATCCAAATGTCATAACAAAATGAAGGCATGTGCCCATATGCTGAGTAAACATATGCAGCAGAAATGTTCATGTAAATCAATGTGTCCATATGCTGAGTAAACATGTGCAACAGAAATGTTTATGTAAATCAATGTACTAAGTACGCACACAATGGGCATACATAGCATAAAATGTAATAAAATCGTGTACTATAATGTACTAACAACATAGCAGGCATATGATGTGAAAACATGGAAAGCATGAATGTAACAGGTAGGCACATGTGTTTCACCCCAAAACAGTTGGAAAACAGTAAAAGAGGGGTTCTATGTACTCACCTGAGATTGCTTTGGAGTTCTTGTGTAATAACCAGATAATGCTAGAGGTCACGGGATATCAAACGGCACCTAATAGGTAGCTATGTTAATATACCGGACCAAATCGGAAGGATCGGATAGTACGCGGGTTCGTAAACCAAACGAGTATGGAGACTCGTGTAATATGGTTTAACAAAGCCTACATACTAAAATGAAACTTAACCTAAGTGCTTACGGTCCATCACGACCCGTTTAGGTAGCTTACGCTACCCTAACGCGTCGCTCGCGTAGAACGCGTCTGGAACGCCTAACATCGTGACCACAAGGTATAACCTCGGAAGGTTATAGCTATGGTCACCTAATATGTTTGGTCGGATCCTAATGATCAACCAAATGGGTCGGGTTCGAAAGTATAAGCGATGGTTTAGATCGCTTACCTTACGACCCTATATAAGCACTATACTAAACGTGACGAGCTAAGCATGTTAGAACATGCTTAACTAAGTTTAGAAAACAGGTTGGGGATCAAAACAAACGGCTTTGATGCTCACGAGTAGTTTGGTTACAAAATACGCAAGAATGCGCATTTTGGCCGAAACTACGACTCGTCACTGAGCCTAGATAACGGGGTAATCAGTAGGTATGGTCACTACGGACCATAACCATCGTGATCACGCTCACGTTATGAAGTTCCATGAACTTCGCATCGACCATAAGCTGGTCAACGCAGAAAGTCAACTAAACGTCGACTTTCGGACTCGAAAAGCGAATAAAAGAGCGAAAGAAGACTTACGGAGGGTCCCCGAGTGCTAATCTAGATCAAATAGCTCAGGTATGAAACAAGGGTTCCAACTTAGAGCTTTAGATCTGATTCTTGTGGGTTTTTACACAAAAGGGGGGGGTATTTATAGGAAAAGTGGAACCGTTAGGATCGTTTATCGAATATCGTGCCGCGATCTCGAGCGTACACTTGTCAAATTCTTGTGGTAAGTCAGAAATTGCCCCTTGGCTCTTGATTGGGTGAAAGGGCATTGCCTCTTGATCGAACGAAAGGCCAACTGCATTAAATAGATACATTGAATCTGTCTGACAGTCTCACGCGCCCCGCGTAAGGATTTGGTAAATCCTTACGCGCCCCGCCTAAGGTTCCCAGATCAGAATTTACAATTTTGGTCCCTGCACTTCAGAAACACGTATTTTGGCCCATTTTTGGCACGTTTAAGCCCCGTTAACAAGGCTCTAAGATGAAGTTAAAGTGTAGGGGACATGAAATATGCTCAAAAATATTCCGGATGTCGGTTCGTTTGGCCGTACGATTGCGATGTTCGCTTAATTACGACGGAATGCGCATAAGCGCGAAAGACGATCCAAATGACGCGACGAATGGATTTTTCTCATGCCCAACACTAAGGCATAATATAAGGATGCTTACATAAATTTTTGGATGTCCGGATGTATTCAGAACGTAAGTTATGCGCGAAAGTGCAAACTTATGCACTTTTTGACACTTTTAGTCCCTGAATGATCCAAAAGTTTATTTTAGCATACCAAACCCCTCAAAGCCTATTTCTAAGCTATGTAAAGGATATTTATGGTATGTTTAACTTATGGACATGTTACGGAATGTTCGTTACAGTTCAAATTGGCATACTTTCGCAGTTTGTCAAGTTTAGTCCCTGTAAGCGAATTAACTTGTTTTTGCCATACCAAAGCCTTCAAAACTTATTTCTAAGTTATGTAAAGGTTATTTAAGGTATGTTGAGTATATGTTGATGTTCCGGAGTATTTGTCGCATTAAACTAAGTATGTTTACGCACTAGTTTGCGTAAAATTCTCTAGAAAGCGATGTAGAGTTTGAATTTGAACAAAAGTCAAAACATGAAAAATGAAAAACACAACCAAACAAACATTGGGATCAAATAACATTGTTTTATTGATAATTGAACTGTTCATAACGATTACAAGCACAAATGTTACAGTCTCCCCTACTTGTGGAAATTTCGTCCCGAAATTTATTTAGAGGAAACTCGTGGAAAAAGATGCGGATATTTGGCCTTCATTTGATCTTCACGTTCCCAAGTAAACTCGGGTCCACGTTTAGATTCCCATCGAACCTTGACCAAAGGAATGCGCTTGCGTTTGAGCCACTTGACTTCACGTTCCATGATTTCCACTGGTTTCTCGACAAATTTCAGAGTTTTATCAACACGAATTTCGTCAAGCGGTATGTGGAGGTTCTCATCAGCTAAACACCTCTTGAGATTGGACACGTGAAAAGTTGGATGAACATTTCCAAGTTCAGGAGGTAACTCAAGTCTGTAGGCTACCTTACCGATTCTTTCGACGATCTTGAATGGTCCAACATATCTAGGTGCAAGTTTTCCTTTCTTTCCAAATCTGATCACACCTTTCCAAGGTGAGACCTTAAGTAATACACGATCACCGACTTGAAAATCCAAGGGTTTGCGTTTTTGGTCCGCGTAATTCTTCTGACGGCTTCTAGCTGTCTGAAGGTTATCACGAACTTTCTTTACCTTTTCTGTTGTCTCCAAAATGAGGGCAGGTCCAGTAAGTTGAGCCTCACCAATCTCATTCCAGCAGACTGGTGAACGACATTTTCGACCATAGAGAGCCTCGAAAGGAGCCATGTTGATGCTGGAGTGATAACTGTTGTTGTAGGAGAATTCAATCAATGGAAGATGTGAATCCCAACTACCACCAAAGTCTATCACACAAGCTCTAAGCATATCCTCCAGTGTCTGGATTGTTCTTTCAGATTGACCATCCGTTTGCGGATGATAAGCTGTGCTTAAATTGAGTTGAGACCCCATAGCAGATTGCATGGTTCTCCAAAAATGAGAAGTGAAACGAGCATCTCTGTCAGAAATGATGCTCAAAGGAACACCATGTCTAGCTACAATTTCATCTACGTAGAATTGAGCAAGTCTGTCAGCTGAATAATCCTCACGGATTGGCAAGAAATGTGCTGACTTGGTAAGACGATCAACGACTACCCAGATGGCATCGTGACCTTTCTTTGTGCGCGGGAGTTTAGTAATGAGATCCATAGTAATGTTTTCCCATTTCCAAACTGGGATCTCCGGTTGTTCCAATAAACCAGAAGGACGCTGATGTTCTGCCTTAACCTTAAGACAAGTAAGGCATTTAGATACGTATAAGGCAATGTCTTTCTTCATACCAGGCCACCAATACTGAATACGAAGATCCTTATACATCTTATCTGAGCCAGGATGAATGGAATAACGAGACTTATGGGCTTCATCCATAAGCAAGGTACGAAGATCATCTTGGCTTGGGACCCACAAACGGTCCATGAAATAGTACGATCCATTGTCTTTCAGTTCAAGAGCAGGTGTTATGTGATAAGGAAATTCCTTATCCATTAAACCTTGTGAAACACAGGCTTGTTGAGCCTGAGAAATACGGGCTTGGATATCGGTTTGAACAACAGATTGGACACGTACACAATGAAGCTTAATACGTTCCTTGCGACTCAATGCATCGGCTACGACATTCGCCTTACCAGGATGGTAGCGAATCTCGCAGTCGTAGTCGTTTAGAAGTTCAACCCAACGTCGTTGTCTCATGTTGAGCTCTTTTTGATTGAAGATATGTTGAAGACTTTTGTGGTCTGTGAAAACCACGCATTTTGTACCATACAAGTAGTGTCTCCAGATTTTGAGAGCGAAGACAACTGCACCCAACTCAAGATCATGAGTGGTGTAGTTCTTCTCATGTATCTTCAACTGCCTTGATGCGTATGCTATGACTTTGTTTCTTTGCATCAGGACGCAGCCAAGGCCTAATTTAGATGCGTCGCAATAAACGACGAAATCATCGTTGCCCTCAGGCAATGTTAGGACAGGCGCGTCGCAAAGCTTTTGTTTCAAAGTCTGAAACGCTTCCTCTTGTTTGACTCCCCAATCAAATGGCTTGTTCTTCTGAGTTAGAGCAGTTAGAGGAACTGCAATCTTCGAGAAATTTTCTATGAAGCGGCGGTAATAACCCGCCAGACCAAGAAAAGAACGAACTTCAGTAGGGGTAGTAGGTGTATCCCAATCCTTAATCGCACTGATCTTGGAGGGATCTACATGAATACCTTGTTCGTTGACAATATGTCCTAAGAATTGAACCTCTTTAAGCCAGAATTCACACTTGGAGAATTTGGCGAAAAGTTGTTCTTTCTTTAGGAGTTCCAAAGTAAGACGGAGATGTTGCTCATGATCAGCTCGCGTCTTAGAATATATCAAAATGTCGTCAATGAAAACGATGATGAACTTATCTAAATAAGGCTTGCAGACCCTATTCATTAAGTCCATGAAAACAGCAGGAGCATTAGTCAAACCAAATGGCATGACTGTGAACTCGTAATGTCCATAACGAGTACGGAACGCTGTCTTGGGAATGTCTTCTTCATGTACACGAAGCTGATGATATCCAGATCGTAGATCGATCTTTGAAAAATAAGAAGCGCCTTGCAATTGATCAAAAAGATAATCAATGCGAGGTAGGGGATATCGATTCTTGATGGTAAGCTTGTTAAGCTCACGATAATCAATACACATCCTAAAAGATCCATCCTTCTTCTTTACAAAAAGAACGGGAGCACCCCAGGGTGAAAAGCTAGGACGGATAAAACCTTTGTCGGAGAGCTCCTGAAGCTGTTTAGATAATTCTTGCATCTCTGACGGTGCAAGACGGTATGGAGCTCTGGCAACGGGATTTGCACCAGGTACGAGATCAATACGGAACTCGACTTGGCGTGCTGGAGGTAGACCAGGTAAGTCTTCAGGGAATACTTCGGAATAATCCCGAACGACAGGAATATCTGAAATAGACTTACCCTTGCCTTTATCTGCTGTAACATGTGCTAAGAACGCCACATAGTGCTTTCGCAGATACTTCCGTGCTTTAAAACAAGACATGATTTTGAGACCACCGGCAGGCTTCTCACCACGAACTTGTAGGATCTCGCCTGTCGACAGCGGTATACGAACAATCTTCTCAGAACATACTATCTCTGCGCGATGCTTAGATAACCAATCCATTCCCACAATAACGTCGAAGCTTCCAAGTTGCATTGGCGTGAGGTCAATAGGAAAAATGTGGTCGTTAAGATTCAACTGGCAGTTGCGTAGAACAGAATTTAGAACAATGGGTTCACCACTGGCAACCTCTACTGTCAAAGGTTTACCTAGTTTCGTTCTAGACACGCGAAGCATTGTCTCGAAAGACAATGACACGAAACTCTTGTCGGCACCCGAATCAAAAAGAACAGATGCTGGCTGATTATTAATAAAGAACGTACCGTTCACCACCTCGTTGTCTGCTTGTGCTTCTTGTGCATTCATGTTAAAGACTCGACCTCGAGCCGGTGCCGGATTCTGGTTCGCATTCTGGTTCTGGTTGACTAGTCTTGGACACCGATTTCTGTAGTGGGTCAGATCCCCACAATTATAACATGCACCTGGTGGGTAGTTTGGTCGTGCAGCCTGACCCTGTTGTTGAGCAACCTGTTGAGCAGGGTTCTGGACTGCGTTATTCTGAGCAAACCGACAAACATCGGCAAGATGACCCGACTTCCCACAGTTAGTACAGAAACGGCACTGATATTGTGGCTGGTGGTGACTGTTGCATCGATTGCACAAAGGTGCACTTCCTGAATAGGGTTTCTTCGCTGGAGGCTGGTTGGGAGCTGCCTGGTTAGCTTGGGCAGTCACAGCAAAATTTTGGGAAGCCTTACGCTTCCTTGACCTCTTTGAGGAACCAGAGTCCTTTCCCTTCTTGTTCTGATCTTTCTTACTATCCTCCTTGTCAGCCGACTGCTTCTTGCCCTTGTCACCCTTCCTGTGTAGTTTATTCTTTCGGATCTGCGACTCAGTCAACGTCGCTGATAACTCGATCGCCTGACGAAGTGTGGTAGGGTTGCTACCAGTAAGGATGTCTTGTACTGAGTCAGGTAGGCCGTCGATGTATCTTTCGATGGCCTTATCGAGTGGGGTAACCATATTCGGGCAAAGAAGACTCAGCTCCTCAAACCTATCTGTATATGCCCTGTGCTCGCCACTATCTTGCTTCAACACATCAAATTCCTTCTCCAATGCTCGTTGCTCATGACGAGGACAAAACTCCCTCATCATAAGAGCTCTCAGTTGAGCCCATGTCTGAGCTAAAGCAACTTCTGCACCTTGATCTCTCATAACCCCATTCCACCATGTTAGAGCCCTCTTCTGAAACACGCTTGATGAAAACTCGACTTTGCGATTATCCGGACACTGCACATGGCGAAAAGTGTTCTCGATGCTCTCGAACCACTGAAGAAGCCCAGTTGCTCCTTCAGAACCGCTAAACTTGAGTGGCTTAGCCTGGTTAAAATCCTTGTATTTGCATGTACCATTGTTGTTGTTGGCCTGGTTCCATTGAGCAAAGAGATTCGGAAATTGAGCAGCCATCTGCTGCGCAATAATCTCCGCCAGCTCAGCAGTAGCTATCTGGTTGTCACGTCGAGGAGGCATTCTAGAAGAGAAAAACATGAAATGAAACGAGTGAGATGATTGGGTGAAGAGAATGAGATGAAGCAAAAGCAATCAAAAGCAAAGATGGCGGTTATGCATCGCAAAGCAAATAAGCGATGTGAAATGTCTAGTCAAAGTAAATGGGTCAGAATTAGTGTATCGCGAAGACATGCTCGCCTATAAGTGAACACTCACCCCAAGAGTTCCCAGGTAAGAGTGACTGGTCCGATTATGTGGATTTGTACGAACACTCTAGCCTTAGACAGAAAACCCAGGGTACAGGCATTCACTCTTCCAGTTCGCACGTGTTCACACTATTAACCCAACACTTTGACGGGATTTTTGAAAATCCAAAGGGGTTCAAAACCTTATAATAGATGGTTCAAAACCTAGTAATCAATCATCCTAGAACAGATGATTAATTTTCAAAGCGGATGCGGAACCGAAGTTCCCGTTGTAGTTATCACCTAAGGATAGGTGATGTGCATGTTTTAAACTCTAAACACAAGACAACTTGTGTTAGGGTCCTAGAAAGTTATAGTCTAGGTCAAAGCATTACTAATAACCTAATTCCCTATAACCATTGGCTCTGATACCAACTCTTCTGTCACACCCCGGCCGCGTGTAACATGCAACCGCGGCGGAAACGCCGGGGAGTGTCGTGGACAGAATTAAATTGTTTCATAACCATGGCATACAAGTTGTATTTTATTTATAAACAAGAGTAGTACATTGTTTCAAAACAAGAAATACCAAGTTCATAACATATTTATACTAGCCTATCTTCATTGTTAGGCACTAAGGCACAGGTCCGCCCTAGTAATGTGATCAACGCCTTATGGAATAGCTCCTGAAAACACATGTGAAAGTAGGTACGTCAGCATAAAAATGCCTGTGAGATACATAGGTTTTGTGAAAATGGGGTTCATGACTTGAGTTTTAAAGAATGTTTAATAACAGTCAGTCATGAACCTTGTAATTTGTTTTGCTTTGTAAATCATTTGAAAAACGATAACATCAAACGATATGTATAGATAAGTGCAAGGTTAAACGAATAACCAAGTAAAATGAGTTGAATAAGATAAGTTGTTTGTGAAAATAATGTCTTGTGAAGAATATGTTACTTATGTAAAGTGTAATGTGTCTAAACTGAAATGACTTAGATAACGCCACGATATGTAATATTATACAAACATTTATATATAGGAAGTACCAGCGGCGTATCCACCATGTTTGTATCATATTACATATGCCACGTTACTTAAATCATTTACCCAAACCAATCCACCATGTAAATTGTTCATGTGTAAACCAAATGTCAAGTGTTATTGTAATCCATGTCAAGTGTTTATGTTCAAGTGTAAACCACCAAATGTATATGTCAATGTCAACGTGTTTATGTTCAATGTAAATCATGTAATGTGTAATCCCAAAATGTATCATGTATGGTAAGCGAAATGTATCAACTTAAACCATATGCACAAAACAAGTCGTTGAAGTAAAACGTGGTTTAAATCAACGTTATGTTCTGCGGAAAATGCATGCTCTATTGATATTAACATTTATGCGGTATTGTAAACTATGCATACATCCAAGCCTTGAGACTGCGGCGATAAACCCTTAAACAAATTAAAGGTTTATCTAAGTTATGTATATCGAATTCGGTCATTCCTTCCAGTCCTATCAAACCCAGGACTTCAGGAATGGGAGTTGTCAATTCCTATGGTACCACTACCTACTAACGAACGGCGTAGCTAATGTTAATGAATGTATTGTCCCATGTTAAACAATCCAAATGTCATAACAAAATGAAGGCATGTGCCCATATGCTGAGTAAACATATGCAGCAGAAATGTTCATGTAAATCAATGTGTCCATATGCTGAGTAAACATGTGCAACAGAAATGTTTATGTAAATCAATGTACTAAGTACGCACACAATGGGCATACATAGCATAAAATGTAATAAAATCGTGTACTATAATGTACTAACAACATAGCAGGCATATGATGTGAAAACATGGAAAGCATGAATGTAACAGGTAGGCACATGTGTTTCACCCCAAAACAGTTGGAAAACAGTAAAAGAGGGGTTCTATGTACTCACCTGAGATTGCTTTGGAGTTCTTGTGTAATAACCAGATAATGCTAGAGGTCACGGGATATCAAACGGCACCTAATAGGTAGCTATGTTAATATACCGGACCAAATCGGAAGGATCGGATAGTACGCGGGTTCGTAAACCAAACGAGTATGGAGACTCGTGTAATATGGTTTAACAAAGCCTACATACTAAAATGAAACTTAACCTAAGTGCTTACGGTCCATCACGACCCGTTTAGGTAGCTTACGCTACCCTAACGCGTCGCTCGCGTAGAACGCGTCTGGAACGCCTAACATCGTGACCACAAGGTATAACCTCGGAAGGTTATAGCTATGGTCACCTAATATGTTTGGTCGGATCCTAATGATCAACCAAATGGGTCGGGTTCGAAAGTATAAGCGATGGTTTAGATCGCTTACCTTACGACCCTATATAAGCACTATACTAAACGTGACGAGCTAAGCATGTTAGAACATGCTTAACTAAGTTTAGAAAACAGGTTGGGGATCAAAACAAACGGCTTTGATGCTCACGAGTAGTTTGGTTACAAAATACGCAAGAATGCGCATTTTGGCCGAAACTACGACTCGTCACTGAGCCTAGATAACGGGGTAATCAGTAGGTATGGTCACTACGGACCATAACCATCGTGATCACGCTCACGTTATGAAGTTCCATGAACTTCGCATCGACCATAAGCTGGTCAACGCAGAAAGTCAACTAAACGTCGACTTTCGGACTCGAAAAGCGAATAAAAGAGCGAAAGAAGACTTACGGAGGGTCCCCGAGTGCTAATCTAGATCAAATAGCTCAGGTATGAAACAAGGGTTCCAACTTAGAGCTTTAGATCTGATTCTTGTGGGTTTTTACACAAAAGGGGGGGGGTATTTATAGGAAAAGTGGAACCGTTAGGATCGTTTATCGAATATCGTGCCGCGATCTCGAGCGTACACTTGTCAAATTCTTGTGGTAAGTCAGAAATTGCCCCTTGGCTCTTGATTGGGTGAAAGGGCATTGCCTCTTGATCGAACGAAAGGCCAACTGCATTAAATAGATACATTGAATCTGTCTGACAGTCTCACGCGCCCCGCGTAAGGATTTGGTAAATCCTTACGCGCCCCGCCTAAGGTTCCCAGATCAGAATTTACAATTTTGGTCCCTGCACTTCAGAAACACGTATTTTGGCCCATTTTTGGCACGTTTAAGCCCCGTTAACAAGGCTCTAAGATGAAGTTAAAGTGTAGGGGACATGAAATATGCTCAAAAATATTCCGGATGTCGGTTCGTTTGGCCGTACGATTGCGATGTTCGCTTAATTACGACGGAATGCGCATAAGCGCGAAAGACGATCCAAATGACGCGACGAATGGATTTTTCTCATGCCCAACACTAAGGCATAATATAAGGATGCTTACATAAATTTTTGGATGTCCGGATGTATTCAGAACGTAAGTTATGCGCGAAAGTGCAAACTTATGCACTTTTTGACACTTTTAGTCCCTGAATGATCCAAAAGTTTATTTTAGCATACCAAACCCCTCAAAGCCTATTTCTAAGCTATGTAAAGGATATTTATGGTATGTTTAACTTATGGACATGTTACGGAATGTTCGTTACAGTTCAAATTGGCATACTTTCGCAGTTTGTCAAGTTTAGTCCCTGTAAGCGAATTAACTTGTTTTTGCCATACCAAAGCCTTCAAAACTTATTTCTAAGTTATGTAAAGGTTATTTAAGGTATGTTGAGTATATGTTGATGTTCCGGAGTATTTGTCGCATTAAACTAAGTATGTTTACGCACTAGTTTGCGTAAAATTCTCTAGAAAGCGATGTAGAGTTTGAATTTGAACAAAAGTCAAAACATGAAAAATGAAAAACACAACCAAACAAACATTGGGATCAAATAACATTGTTTTATTGATAATTGAACTGTTCATAACGATTACAAGCACAAATGTTACATTTTCTTCCCATGGTACCTGTGTCAAACTAAAGGAAACAAAAGAGAGTGCCAATTCTTTGACTATCTCTAAATATTTGGTTAGCTTTTCACCTTTAACAGTATAGGATCCATTAAAATGATTTGTAATTAATAATGAATCTACATGTACCTCAAGGTACCTGATCCCCATATGCTTAGCAATTTGTAAACCAGCAATCAAGGCTTCATATTCAGCCTCATTGTTAGTGGTTTGGAACTCACAAGCTACGGAGTGGGGTATTATGTCCCCCTGTGGCGATTTTAGTAGTATACCAAGCCCTGTGCCTTTAACGTTTGAGGATCCATCAGTATAGAGTATCCAAGGATCCTTGGTCTCTTCTAGTTGCTGGACTTCTAACTCAGCTTCTTTTTGTAAATCACTACTGAAATCAGCCACAAAGTCGGCCAATGCTTGGGATTTGATGGCTGGCATGGGCTCATATCTTATATCGTAGGCACTAAGCTTCACTGCCCACTTAGCCATCCTTCCTGACATCTCTGGTTTCCTGAGGACATTTGTCACACCCCCAAAATCCACCAGCGGAGTATCACCGCTTGGGAGCGTGACTGACCAGGATCAAGCCACCAATCATATCGAACATGTAATTAATATTAAGTAAAATAAATGTAAACCATCCATCCAATACGATAGGTGTTCAAAACATAACCATAGTTTCAAGTGTAGCGGAAGCATAGTAAATAATCCAACAATAGTTAATAGTTTTAAATGTCATAATAGTTCCACGTAGAAACCACGATCCTTGTCCACAACGACCCGCTTCTCCAGTGCAAGCTCCAAGTACCTAACGATCTGCAAGGCATGTAACAGAATGATCAACAAACTAGTTGAGCGAGTTCACAGTAAGTAAGTGCGTAACAGTAAGTAACGGGTGGCTCTACTGGGCCAATAGTAAGTTATACAGGTGGGGGCTTCCCATGTTATGTGACCACTAGACTATTCGTATCAACTACTCGTATCATCCCTGTTCTTCATCCGAGAACAGTAGCGCGTATGGGGTGTGCGTAGGTTTTACGCACGTATCCTTCACAACCGAGGATAGAAGTAAGTAATGCGTACACGTAGGTTTTACGTGCGTGCCTGACATCCGAGGCAGTAATTGGCATATGACCACGTAGGTGTTATCCTAACCTACGGAACCGTCCTGACATCCGAGGACCATGGTAGGTGATAGTCTAGGAAAAGCATATATACGTTCTTATAACCTTTATCCCATTCCCACGACCCGGGAATCCCATGCCTTAGTAGGAGTGTGAACTCACCTCGGTTTGCTCGGTATGTTATTGCTTCTAGGGTTTATGAATCTCTAAGTCCGTTACACACGACCTAGGATATATTGCACATGATTCGATGTAAGTGTTTGAAATCAATTATCAATTAGGGTTTACAAATCTTGGCGTTCAATCAACTGTGTGTGATAATCGATTACATACTCATCTAACATGGATTGCACATAAACACAGTAATATACCACAATTACAGCAACATAGGCATCATATCATGCAGAACATAGTACATGCTGTTATTGTATCACACAGTTCATTGTTTCAAATTGAATATCACATAATATCAGACAGGGCCTTGCCCTTCTAAAACTCAGACAGTATGGGGGGGGTCTCCCTGTTCAAAACTCGGATAGCACATGTAATCATCATACAACCTCGGACATTAAATCAACATACAAACTCAGACATGGGTGATCATGTTTAAACTCGGTCCAATAGATAGTCATTAAACTCGGTCCAATGATTAGTCCTTAAACTCGGTCAATATATAATCCACTAAACTCGGACCATGGGGCCTTTAGAAGGTCGGACAAGGGCCTTGGATGAGAAACTCGGACCACATGAATTGTTAAGGTCGGACTCTTGTAATTTGCTAAACTCGGCCCTTATGCATTAAACATCAACCTCGGACCACATAAAAGTTTTAAAGTCGGACAAGTGAGCCAAACTCGGACCATGAGGGCTTCTTAAACTCGGACCACACTTGTCCATTCAACAAATTCGGACTACATTCTCATAGTATAAAATCGGACACATTAACATACATTAAACTCGGGACTTTGTTGTTTGTGAAACTCGGACATGTATTCACACATTAAACTCGGGACCTCATTTCATGTTTAAACTCGGGTTACATGTTGTGATAACAAAACTCGGACCTTTGCATTCAATATAACTCAGACTCTCATATCCTAACCCAAACTCGGGCAACCTGATACATTTAAGGTCGGGCCATGTTTTCATTTAGTAAACTCAGACACTTTAACTTAATATACTCGGACTAACATATCAATCAATCTCAGACAATTACAATCGCAATTGGAACAGTTACACTTTCACATTCAACAGTTACGTTCTTATTGTTCATATGATCTAGGACCCTAATTCATGTATACAGAGTGTAGGTTTCATGAGCAGTCAATTAACGATTACAACAATCATTCGGTGAACAATCTCATTGCTAATCATTCATCATATCATAATAATCAACCTCAATTGAAAACACAGAGCCATCATATGATAAACTAGGGTTTACAAGAAATACAAGAATCCATGATTAATAACAATCAAACAATCACAAGAAATGCTTAAACAATTACCTTGATTCGATTCTAGTTGGATTAGCAATCAAACTTGATGTGGAAGACTTGAAATTCCAAGAATGATAAGAAGGTGGTTGTAGAGAGGATTAGAGGAGGTGAAAGTACGTGTTTTGGTTTCTTGTGATGATTAGGGAATGATTAGTGAAAGAGATTAGGGTTTTAAGTATCTAGGATTTCACTAATTACCATTTACATCCCTAAGTATTATATTTTACACATACACACCATCTCATGACCATTTTCTAATTTTACCACTAAGTTCACACATTTGACAGTTTCACAATAACAGACAACTATGCACAATCAAACAATCCAAACGTATATAATTTCATGGCAACCAAATGTGCAAATAAACGACTAGTCAATACATGATCGTGCAATAAATATGAAAAAGAATCTTAGAAATTCGAGTTGTCACATTATCCCCAACTTAAAAGAAATTTCGTCCCGAAATTTGTTACGCACTCACTGAGGAAGCTAGGTAAGTTACATCGTTCACTGGTTTTCCTGGGGTGTCACATCATCCCCCCGTTGATTTGGAATTTCGTCCCGAAATTCAGTAGTAGTAGCTTCAGCCTCAGTAGTGGTTGCATTGGTTTCGAATAACTGGGGGTACTTTTCTTTCATTTGGTCTTCGCGTTCCCAGGTGTACTCTGGGCCACGTTGGGAGTTCCAACGGACTCGAACAAGAGGGATTCTCTTGTGTTTGAGGACCTTAACATCCCGGTCCGTGATTTCAACCGGTTCCTCGAAGAACTGCAACCGCTCGTCGATAGTGAGTTCCTTAAAAGGAATTATGAGGGTCTCATCTGACAGGCATTTCTTCAGATTCGACACGTGAAATACATTGTGAACTGCACCGAGTTCAGCTGGTAGGTTCAGTCTGTAGGCTACTGGGCCTATTCTTTCAGTGATTTCGAACGGTCCAACATACCGTGGATTGAGCTTGCCTCGTTTACCAAATCGAACCACACCCTTCCAGGGTGAGACTTTGAGTAAGACCCGGTCCCCGACCTGAAATTCCAATGGCCTCTTACGCTTATCCGCGTAGGCTTTCTGACGGTCGCGTGCTGCCGCCATGCGTTGTCGTATCTGTGCAATCTTTTCTGTGGCGTCCACTACAATCTCTGGACCCGTAATTTGACTATCCCCCACCTCTGCCCAACAGAGAGGTGACCGGCATTTACGTCCGTACAATGCCTCGAACGGAGCGGCTTGTATGCTGGTATGATAACTGTTATTGTATGAAAACTCCACTAAAGGGAGGTGCTTTTCCCAGCCGTTGCCGAAATCGATAACACACGCTCGAAGCATGTCTTCTAAAGTTTGAATCGTGCGCTCAGACTGCCCATCCGTCTGAGGGTGATATGCTGTGCTCATGTCTAAACGAGAGCCAAACGCTTTGTGCATCGCTTGCCATAGCTCTGACGTGAATCGTGCATCCCGATCCGAAATAATGGAGGTTGGCACTCCGTGCCTCGAAACGACTTCTTTCAAGTAGATGTCTGCTAAGGTAGAAAACTTATCCGTTTCTTTGATAGCCAAGAAGTGAGCAGACTTTGTGAGTCGATCAACGATTACCCAAATAGTATCATTCCCACGCTGGGATCTAGGTAAGCCTGTAACGAAATCCATGGAAATTTCTTCCCATTTCCACTGTGGTATCCTGGGTTGTTGTAGTAGACCTGCGGGTTTCTGATATTCGACCTTGACTCTCGCACAGGTCAAGCACTTGCCAACATAGGTGGCGATGTGGGCTTTCATACTTGGCCACCAGTATGTTGTTTTGATATCGTGGTACATTTTATCCGCCCCTGGGTGTACCGAGTAGCGAGACTTGTGCGCTTCGTCCATCACAAGCTCTCGTAAACCACCATAAAGTGGAACCCAAATACGCCCCGTTACATAGTAGGCGCCGTCTTCCTTTTGTTCCATGCGTTGCCTTGAGCCGCGTAAGGCTTCAGCTTTGACGTTTTCGGGTTTTAGTGCTTCTATCTGAGCAGCTCGTATCTGTGCAGGAAGACTGGACTGAATAGTAAGCTGTAGCGCTCGCACGCGCTTAGGTAGAGTGTCTTTCCGACTGAGGGCGTCGGCCACAACATTGGCCTTGCCTGGATGATACTTGATGGCGCATTCGTAGTCATTCAGTAGTTCAACCCATCTTCGTTGACGCATGTTCAAATCCTTTTGCTTAAGAATATGCTCGAGACTCCTGTGATCGGTGTAAATCGTGCACCTGGTACCGTACAGGTAGTGTCGCCATATCTTAAGCGCGAAAACAACAGCTCCCAGCTCTAAATCGTGTGTCGTGTAGTTCCGTTCATGAATCTTGAGTTGTCGCGAAGCGTAGGCAATAACCTTATCACGCTGCATCAATACGCAACCAAGCCCCTGTATCGATGCGTCACAATAAACCACGAAGTCATCTGTGCCCTCTGGCAATGAGAGTATAGGTGCGCTGCAAAGCCTATCCTTTAAATACTGGAAAGCGGTTTCCTGCGTATTACCCCATCTGTAAACGACACCTTTCTGTGTCAGCATAGTGAGCGGCTGCGCGATCTTGGAGAAGTCTTTGATAAATCGCCTGTAGTAACCCGCCAAACCCAAGAATTGGCGTATTTCGGTCGGTGTACGCGGTGCTGGCCAGTTTCTGGTCGAATCAACCTTGGATGGATCAACATGAATCCCATCCCAGTTCACCACATGGCCTAAGGAGTGGACTTCACGAAGCCAGAAGTCGCATTTAGAAAACTTTGCGTACAGTTGCTCTTTTCGAAGAAGTTCCAAGATAAGACGTAAGTGCTGCTCGTGTTCCTCCTAACTCTTGGAGTAGATCCGAATGTTGTCGATGAAGACGATGACGAACCTGTCAAGATAGGGTTTGCATACCCTGTTCGTAAGGTCCATAAATACGGCAGGTGCGCTCAATAATATCAAACTATCCATCACATCAAACATAAAGTATAGTAGTGAAAATAATTCATAAAACCCAATACAATTGATGTTCAAACCAAACTTTGTTTGAGTAGCGTAAACATAATAATGAAAACCCAAGATATGCTATAAGTTCAAATATCGTTCATTGCGTCTCCCTGACCAACCATGTACACGCTGCCCCGGTGTCATGGTTTCCATTGCTTCCCCCAACGTTTTCCCCGTTGTCGTCCCTGTTTCCATGGTCGTGGTTTTGAGTCTGGTTCTGGTTTAATTGAGGGCAATCGCGTTTAAAATGACCTTCAGCCCCACACTGGAAACATCCCCCGTTCCCACGTTGTGGCTGCTGCTGTGTGTTCTGTGGAGCTGGTAGTTGCAGTTGCTGGTTCTGTGAAGGTTGAGGCGGTCGTTGTTGTTCTTGGGTTACAGGACGTGAGTTTCGACAATCCTTTGCTTCATGACCAATCTTGAGACATCTCTGACATTGTTCCTTGCGACACCATCCACTGTGGTGTCTGTTGCACCTGTTACATAGTGGATGAATTCCCCGATATCCACCCTGCCCCTGGTTGCCTGAAGAGTGCTGACTGGGACTCTGGTAACGGTCAGTCTTTTGCTGCTGAACCTGTGACCGAACTGGAGCTGATCCCTTGCTGGAATCCCCATCCCATTTTCTTTTGTTGTCCCTGGGAGTAGCAGAAGTAGTGGCAGCAGTAGTGGTAGTACTGATGCGTTTTGGCAGCTTGTTCTGATCCACTGCCTGATCGGTGAGACGATGAGCAAGACGAGTGACTTGCTGGATAGTGCCAAGGTTAGCTGCAGTCACATGACTCTGAATTTCTGGCACCAGACCCTTGAGATACAGCTCGATACGTTTGGTGGGAGGGTCTACCATAGTAGGACAAAATGTGGCTAATTCATTCGATCTCCTTGTATAAACTTCAATTTCAGACCCCACCATCTGTAGGTTGAGGAACTCTATCTCTAGTTTGTGGATGTCCTCTCGACTGCAAAACTCTTCCTTAATTAAGTCCTTGAACTCGTTCCAGGGGGTGGCATTAGCAGCTGCCAGCCCTAACATCTGAACCTGTGCTTTCCACCAGGTAAATGCAGCACCTTCGAGTGTTCCAGTAGCAAACTTTACTCTACGTGACTCAGGGCAATCATGCACCTCGAAGTTAGTTTCGAGTCTCTCGAACCAATGGAGGAGGCCTTCAACCCCCTCAGTTCCACTGAAGGTACTAGGTTGGCAATCCTTGAGATTTTTGAAGGTGTAAACAAGTGACTGAGCGTGTTGACCTATCGTGTATAAGAATAGGACAAGGTTAAACACAAAAGTTGGTTTAGGAGTGTAGGATCTAAAGACCCTAGTTACGACTGCAGGGTTTACCTCCTGCTTGTATGGCTGCAAGTGCCGCAGCAATTCGTTCGTTAATGAGAGCCGTCAACTGGGCTTGTGTCATGTTGATATATCCGGCCATTGATCTTCACATTAAAGGCAACATAAGTGAGAAAAGTTCGCGAATAGTGCGATGACAGAAGAGTGTAAGCACGTAAGTGTTCTCAAGCAATAACAAGTAGTGAGCAAAGTAATGTAAGCATACTACGAGCAAAGTTCTATGCAGTTCTAGCAAGCAGGTAACAAACATAAACCTTATTACCTAGGATGTCGAGTCTTGCACGTGGAGCGAAGCGTCGTTGTGGATCGTTGAGAGCACTGTTCTGGTTATAGTCTGGTTTTAATAAAAACGTTTTTCCATATTAAAACCAAGTTCTCTATAACCAATGGCTCTGATACCAATCTGTCACACCCCCAAAATCCACCAGCGGAGTATCACCGCTTGGGAGCGTGACTGACCAGGATCAAGCCACCAATCATATCGAACATGTAATTAATATTAAGTAAAATAAATGTAAACCATCCATCCAATACGATAGGTGTTCAAAACATAACCATAGTTTCAAGTGTAGCGGAAGCATAGTAAATAATCCAACAATAGTTAATAGTTTTAAATGTCATAATAGTTCCACGTAGAAACCACGATCCTTGTCCACAACGACCCGCTTCTCCAGTGCAAGCTCCAAGTACCTAACGATCTGCAAGGCATGTAACAGAATGATCAACAAACTAGTTGAGCGAGTTCACAGTAAGTAAGTGCGTAACAGTAAGTAACGGGTGGCTCTACTGGGCCAATAGTAAGTTATACAGGTGGGGGCTTCCCATGTTATGTGACCACTAGACTATTCGTATCAACTACTCGTATCATCCCTGTTCTTCATCCGAGAACAGTAGCGCGTATGGGGTGTGCGTAGGTTTTACGCACGTATCCTTCACAACCGAGGATAGAAGTAAGTAATGCGTACACGTAGGTTTTACGTGCGTGCCTGACATCCGAGGCAGTAATTGGCATATGACCACGTAGGTGTTATCCTAACCTACGGAACCGTCCTGACATCCGAGGACCATGGTAGGTGATAGTCTAGGAAAAGCATATATACGTTCTTATAACCTTTATCCCATTCCCACGACCCGGGAATCCCATGCCTTAGTAGGAGTGTGAACTCACCTCGGTTTGCTCGGTATGTTATTGCTTCTAGGGTTTATGAATCTCTAAGTCCGTTACACACGACCTAGGATATATTGCACATGATTCGATGTAAGTGTTTGAAATCAATTATCAATTAGGGTTTACAAATCTTGGCGTTCAATCAACTGTGTGTGATAATCGATTACATACTCATCTAACATGGATTGCACATAAACACAGTAATATACCACAATTACAGCAACATAGGCATCATATCATGCAGAACATAGTACATGCTGTTATTGTATCACACAGTTCATTGTTTCAAATTGAATATCACATAATATCAGACAGGGCCTTGCCCTTCTAAAACTCAGACAGTATGGGGGGGGTCTCCCTGTTCAAAACTCGGATAGCACATGTAATCATCATACAACCTCGGACATTAAATCAACATACAAACTCAGACATGGGTGATCATGTTTAAACTCGGTCCAATAGATAGTCATTAAACTCGGTCCAATGATTAGTCCTTAAACTCGGTCAATATATAATCCACTAAACTCGGACCATGGGGCCTTTAGAAGGTCGGACAAGGGCCTTGGATGAGAAACTCGGACCACATGAATTGTTAAGGTCGGACTCTTGTAATTTGCTAAACTCGGCCCTTATGCATTAAACATCAACCTCGGACCACATAAAAGTTTTAAAGTCGGACAAGTGAGCCAAACTCGGACCATGAGGGCTTCTTAAACTCGGACCACACTTGTCCATTCAACAAATTCGGACTACATTCTCATAGTATAAAGTCGGACACATTAACATACATTAAACTCGGGACTTTGTTGTTTGTGAAACTCGGACATGTATTCACACATTAAACTCGGGACCTCATTTCATGTTTAAACTCGGGTTACATGTTGTGATAACAAAACTCGGACCTTTGCATTCAATATAACTCAGACTCTCATATCCTAACCCAAACTCGGGCAACCTGATACATTTAAGGTCGGGCCATGTTTTCATTTAGTAAACTCAGACACTTTAACTTAATATACTCGGACTAACATATCAATCAATCTCAGACAATTACAATCGCAATTGGAACAGTTACACTTTCACATTCAACAGTTACGTTCTTATTGTTCATATGATCTAGGACCCTAATTCATGTATACAGAGTGTAGGTTTCATGAGCAGTCAATTAACGATTACAACAATCATTCGGTGAACAATCTCATTGCTAATCATTCATCATATCATAATAATCAACCTCAATTGAAAACACAGAGCCATCATATGATAAACTAGGGTTTACAAGAAATACAAGAATCCATGATTAATAACAATCAAACAATCACAAGAAATGCTTAAACAATTACCTTGATTCGATTCTAGTTGGATTAGCAATCAAACTTGATGTGGAAGACTTGAAATTCCAAGAATGATAAGAAGGTGGTTGTAGAGAGGATTAGAGGAGGTGAAAGTACGTGTTTTGGTTTCTTGTGATGATTAGGGAATGATTAGTGAAAGAGATTAGGGTTTTAAGTATCTAGGATTTCACTAATTACCATTTACATCCCTAAGTATTATATTTTACACATACACACCATCTCATGACCATTTTCTAATTTTACCACTAAGTTCACACATTTGACAGTTTCACAATAACAGACAACTATGCACAATCAAACAATCCAAACGTATATAATTTCATGGCAACCAAATGTGCAAATAAACGACTAGTCAATACATGATCGTGCAATAAATACGAAAAAGAATCTTAGAAATTCGAGTTGTCACAACATTCTTAATTGGAAAATTAGTTTTAACAAAGATAACATGAGTTTCGAAATAATGTCTCAGCTTAGTGGATGCCATAATTAATGCAAGAATAAGCTTTTCAAGGTGTGAATACCTGGATTCGGCATCAAGTAAACTCTTACTTACATAATAGACAGGACGTTGTGTACCTTCATGATCCTTAACAAGGACTGCACTTACTGCTTTTGAGGATACTGCAAGATATAAGGATAACACATCTCCTTTCTCTGGTTTCATCAAGGCTGGGGCTGAGGATAGGTAATCTTTGAGAGCTCGTAAAGCACTCTCATGCTTCTCAGTCCACTCAAATTTCTTGTTCTTCCTTAGGATATCATAGAATTCTTTGCACTTTTCGGAGGATTTAGATATAAATCTGTTCAAAGCTGCTATCCTGCCTGTTAGCCTTTGGACATCCTTTGCATTGGCAGGAGATTTGATATTCACCAAGGCTTTGATTTGTTCCGGGCTAGCTTCAATGCCTCTCTTGGTCACCATATATCCTAAGAATTTACCTGCTTTAACACCAAAGTGACATTTTGAAGGATTAAGTTTCATGCTGTATCTGTCAAGGATATCAAATGCTTCCTCCAAGTCCCTTAGGTGATCCTTAGCTTTTATCGATTTTACCACCATATCATCTATGTAAACCTCCATAGTTTGTCCAATCTGATCCTTAAACATCATACTCACCAGCCTTTGATATGTTGCACCTGCATTCCTTAATCCAAACGGCATAGCAATATAACAATATATACCGGTTGGAGTCATAAAAGCCGTATCCTCTTGATCAGATGGTTCCATCTGAATTTGTTGGAATCCAGATGAAGCATCCCTAAAAGTCAACAGTTCATGACCCGCCGTTGCATCCACCATGGAGTCAATGTGGGGTAATGGGAAAGGATCCTTGGGACATGCCTTATTTAAATCTGTAAAATCGACACATACCCTCCACTTTCCATTTTTCTTTTGAACAACAACCACATTGGCCAACCATCTTGGATACTTGACCTCTCTAATCATACCTGCCCGGAGCAATTTCTCTACCTCTTCCTGGATAATGGCATTTCTTTCCGGTGCAAACTTCCTCCTTTTTGATGGATCGGTTTGAATGACCTGTCAATGCCAAGTTTATGAGTTATAATATCCTTAGATATACCTGTCATATCCTCATGCTTCCATGCAAAAGTAGTCTTTCTTCTTTTGAGGAAGGATACTAGATCTTCTTTCATTTTGCCAAGGATCCCGGATCCGATATAGATTTTGGATTCAGGATCATCAGGATCCATGAGGATTTCTACCACATCCTGCTCTCTTGCCTCCAAGACATCCCTTGGAGGATACTTTGATTGCTATTGCTCCCTTGATTTCGAGGCTGATTTCATTGATGAAGTATAGCAATCCTTAGCCTCCTGCTGATCACTATCAATCTTGACTATTCCCCAAGGACTAGGGAGCTTCACACATTGATGGTAGGTAGATGGGACTGCCTTCATATCGTGTATCCAGGGCCTGCCAAGGATAACATTACAACAAGATAAACAGTCAATAACACAAAATTTTTGATAATTATGTAATCCTTCAACATAAATTGGGAGTTTAATGTCCCCCAGGGTGTTCTTGGTTTCGCCACTAAATCCCACGAGCACGGAGGATCTTGGAATGATATTTGATTCAGGAATACCCATTTTCTTCAGAACATCTAGCTGGATAATGTTCACTGAGCTTCCTCCGTCAATAAGGATCATGCGGACAAAATGGTTAGAAATAAAAAGAGTAATAACCAAACCATCGTGATGAGGATCCTGGATGTCAACATGATCATCCTCATCAAAGGTTATGACTTTTCCTTCAGAGACACTTGATGTTCGAGCAGGTCTTTCTCCATTATCCATTTTAGCTTCCTTTGCATGCCTTTTAGCTGCTGAGAGGGATGTACCATAGATGTCTGATCCTCCAGAAATAAAGTTTATCACTTGTGCATCTGCTGGAGGGGCCGGAGCTTTCTCAGGGATCCTTTCAGGATCCTGAGTCCTTGACTTTTTTCTACCCCGCAATTCTTTTAAATGCCCCTTGCTCAATAAGTATCCAATTTCCTTTCTCAATGCAATGCATTCCTCTGTTAAATGCCCAAAATCCTCATGGTATGCACACCACTTTGATTTGTCTTTGGTTACAGCCGGTCTGTCATTTTTTCTAGGCCATCTGGCTTTATCTCCTAGATTCTGCATCGCAAGGATTAGTTCATTGTTATCAACGGAAAAACAATATTCAGAAATTGGAGGATAATCCTCATCATCATCTTCTTGATCAACAGCATGCACGTTCTGGTTATCGGATCTGTTATAGGATTTGAATTTGTTGTTCTTGAACGAGGATCCTTGCTTTTCTTGTTTTGAGGATCCTGCTAATCTCTCCTGGATCCTTTTGTCATCCTCTAGCCTGATGAACCTGAGTGCCCGAGTTCTTACCTCATCTAGGTTCCTGCATGGTGTCATAACAAGATCATCATAGAATAATGAATCCCTGAGCAATCCCATTTTGAAGGCCTCAACAGCCGTGGCTATATCCAAGTTGGGAATGTCTAAGGATTCTTTACTAAACTTGGTTATGTAATCCCTTAATGATTCGTTATGACCCTGGGTTATCCTATATAGATCACTAGTTAATCGCTCAAATTTCCTACTACAAGAAAACTGATTATTGAATAAGTTAACTAGATTAACAAATGAGGTAATAGAGTAAGGGGGAAGACTTAGCAGCCATTTGAGAGCTGATCCAGTAAGAGTGGATCCAAATCCCTTGCATAGGCATGCTTCCTTTAACCTTTCTGGAATTGGATTGAGTCCCTCCTTACAAAGAAGAAATGGCTCTTCTAGCGGGTATCGTTTTTGGTGGTTTTGAGGATTGGATGAGGCTGACTAGGTTTATGCTTAAACAAGAAACGGTGAGAACCATGGCTAACAAGGTTGTATAACTGACTCAACTCAGACATCCCTATTTCGACACCCTCCTGCTTGATGATGTTCTCAAGGGTATAAAGAACTCTCCACATCATTGGCATGGCTTGTATGTAGCACATGCCCGTGAGTGTGAAGAAGGATTGTGTAAAAGCAGGGAAAGGATAAGAAAACCCTATCAGAAAAGGGGTTGCCGGAAAGGAGGTCCAAGCATCAGAAACACAGCCACTCTTCATTGAAGAGTCAAATGCTCTGAAGACGGCTCCTGTTGGGAAACAATGGCGAATCCAATCAGTTTCAGGATCGGTGAAACGACAAAGTTCCAACGAAGGGTTTTTGGTGATGCCTTGGCTTTTCAAAGGGCTATCCTTCTTAGGATCCTTAGCAGGTGAGGATCGGAGAGTCATTTTCTCCATGGATGCTTGAAGAATAAAGGATCGGAAGAAGAAGAAATCTTAGAGAGAAGGATTAGAGAGATACCTGTTGGAGTCTCTGAATGATGATTTAAAGGAGAGTAATGCTCGAATTTAAATGCAATTTGATCCTTATCTCTAACCTGTATATATAATGATGATTTTGCAGGAAGTCTTATCGCTGACGTCATATTCGCAACGGCTAGTCCGCTGGCAACGACTAGTTTTTCGCTAACCAAGTTGTTCTGGATCAAATAGAAAATATGAGTCATCTAGTTACAATTAATTCCTCATATTTTGGGGGCAATTGTTAGGGATGGATTTTCTAACATATGGATCATGGATCCTCAAGTGCAGCCAGGATCACGGATCCTTAACTCAGTTTGAATTAAGGACCCTCAGAAGACGTTGAAGGAATAAGGATACAGGATCCTCAGTATTATCCTTATACTAACAATTGTTTCCTTTATATTTGAACTTGTTTTGCAGGAGTATTCGAATGGGACTTGGTCTTGCTGAGATTCCAGGGGAATATACCTTATAATTCAACACATGCATAGCCTTCGTGACTGTTATGGAGATCGTGGGAAGCTAGCATCTTTTGCGGATTGTTAGTTAGCTAGTTTGTTTCTATTTTTATAAGGGGATAACAAGCTTGAATAGATAGAACAATTAGAAAACACACACACTGCTCGAGAACTCTCTGCAACTTATTGGCGATTACACACTTTTTGCACACTAGTGATCCTTGTAACAAGCTTGTTGTCATCCTGAATTGTATACATTGTTTGTTTAATATAGTTGGTGATCGGTAGTTTCCATCACCCGAGGTTTTTTGTGCCGGAGATCATACATTGATCAAGGGCTTTTTCCTCGTATAAATCCTTGTGTCCAACATTCATTTCTTTCATATATTGTTCATACATTTGTCCATTTATTCAAGCAGCACACCTCACAAAATCGGATTTGGTTGTATTATCCTTGTGTGATTTTTGACCAAAACATCTCGTACAAAGATTCCCCATTATCTTGAGACTATAAATCAATTTCGGTCATGAGTTTGGCGGTTTTAGCGGGAGGGAAATATTTGTAGAGAAATTTTTGGGCAAGTTCATCCCAAGTGTGCAGGACCCACTTGGGAGGGTGTTTAGCCAAGCTTTTGGTTGGTCTTTGAAGGAAAAGGGGAACATACAGAGCCGAATAGCATCGTTGGAGGCTCCATTAATCTGAAAGGTGTCACATATTTCTAAAAATTTGGTAATATGTAAATGGGGATCTTGATCGAGTAGGCCGTGAAAGGTGGCGGAATTTTGGAATATTAGGATTAGGTGTGGTCGAAGCTCAAAGTTGTTGGCATGGACATTAGGAGGGTTAATAGCGGCTCCAAGATTACCGACCTTAGGCCGTAGGTAATCAATGAGAGTACGTTGATCCGCCATGGGGAGGTTTTGGGTCGACGCTTTTTGTCAGTTTTTAGCTTGAGGTCGTTTCCTTAGAAACATACCCTTGATTTGAGAGATTTTGTTCAGTATTCTTCGAAATCGACGATTAACCTTTCGATCAAAACATAAGATAAACAAAAACAGTAAAACATCAAGTAAACAACAGATTGCAAAATCGAGGTGATTATCGTCGATGAAGAAGATCTTTCAAAGCTCTGATATATAGTCTTTCAAAGCTCTGATAATCATGTGGAAGATGAATCTGATTTGTGTAAGATAATCTAAACTATCTTTCAAATCTCTGATAACATCAAAAGGTAAGTAAATCTCCCTGATTTGTTTTATGTACACATTTTTTTGTACATACGTAGTCAAATTGAAACGATGGATTTTTTATATTTTCTTAATCAATTCGCAGAGTAATATGGGGGATCCTCTCACCACAATAATCAATATCTTGATCATCGATCTTCTTCATCAACGGCAATCATTTCGATTTCGCAATCTGTTGTTTACTTGATATTTTACTATTTTTGTTTATCTTATGTTTTGATCGATATGTTAATCGTCGATTTCGAAGAATACTAAACAGAATCTCTCAAATCAAGCGTATGTTTGTAGGTTAATCTTATGTTTTTGTTTATTTAATGTTCTGCACAAGGCTACTAAAAAATTAAATATCCTTCTATGGTCGTTGTATGTAAGTTGATCTCTTAATACATTCTTCCTAAGTAAGTATGCGATGGATTGGGAGATGCGCAGTGATTTATAAAAAGCCTTGGTTGCCACATCTGCAAAAGGAAAGTTTCAAAATCAAAGACTGAAAAGTTGTATTAAAATGTAGTGTTAGTTAAACAAACACATGTACACAAAATTCAATAGCATATACTAATGTTGAAAGATAATCCCATTTGTGTTGATCTTAGGCTTTGAAAGAGCCCATTGCAGTACTCAATGCCATTACCAAGCTCACCATTGCCAAAACTCGAGCTAAATAATGATGGCGCATCGCGTACATGACTACGAAACATAAGATAGGCTTAGAATCACATTAAGAAATGTATAATTAAAAAGATTATTGGAGCAACTAAAACAATCAAATGAACAATTAGTTTTTTGAGAGAACATACCCGCTCGTCTTTTTATTGAAATCAAACCACAAAAATGACAAAACATTAAACCCTATTTATGCTACACAATTTAATCACCAAGTTATCAAAAGTTAAAACAACTAGCTAGACCATGACACAAGATTATATAATAATATAATCTCTTTAGGGGTGTTATTTCTTGCCATAAAACCCGAGAAACCCATCTCGAAAAACCCGAGAGAACCAAACCCGATAAACGTTAATTATAAGAAAATAAGGAAATCAAGATTTATCTAATTAAGAACAAATACTTAATCAAGATTTACCCCATTAATGATGAAGCTTCCTTTAGAACAACATTCAAAGCGTTTATAGCTTCCCGTGGGTTGTGATCTTGTTTGCCTTTCAAAAGCTCGGTTAAATAAGTAAGTTGTATTTGTGCATTTAAAACAAATCCAATCCTAAAATTTCGCTCATGCCTAAACAATAGCAGCGTAATAAGGTTTTTATGAAGAAACAAATTACAAATCAATAATAGCAACGTAAAATTATTCAAATAAAATAATATGATATCCATCTACGTCAGTGGTTGTAACATCAATGTTTTTGCTAGTGAAAGGCAATGGAACAGCAGCATAAACAAATCTCGTTCCATCAAAGGCTAGCAACATATTGTTTGCCAATCTAGCAAATCTTACTATTTCTCTACGGGTGTTCATAGATTCAACCGGGGGTAGAAAACTTAGAAGATATTTGTGAGGATCTTCTTTACCATAGCTCACACGTACATCTTTAGCTAGTATGTAACATGATTCTCCGACCATGCCATACCCATTTCTCGTTGGTAGATCAAGCACCGGTTGTTGACGCGATGTTGTCGGTTCGGAAGGACCGGGAGGAAGTGACGGTAGTGAACGCCCGTTGCCTCTTCGTCCACGGTCTTGACCACTAAAGTTAGATGAAGAAGATGATGATGACGGTGAAGCGGGTTGTTTTCTGTCGTGTCATCCACCGCCACCACCCCTTCCACGGCCTCCACGACGTTTACCACCAAGGTGAGAAGAAGACGACGGTAAACCTCGATGTTCACCGCCGCCTCGGCCACCTCCTCCGGTTTCTCTGGACATCGGAAAAAGATAATGCCGACGATGGTGAAAGTTTGTACAGTTTTAGACAATATGGGAGTGGCGTTTGCACTAAGCATGAAATTTGAAATACTACTGTTGTTTTGTCGTTTACATGTTCTTACAACTATACCCTTTTGCAGGATTCATTAAATGCTCTTGTTTTATAATAAAATAATCCATTCTTACATATCAATATTATCAACAATCTTTTAATCTAGGATATTAATAATGCTCATGTTTTATATTAAAATATAATCCATTTTTACAAATCAATATTCTTTTAGTCCATGATAATAAAAAAATAGAGTAAATTGCCAAAATAGTCCCTGAGGTTTGGGCATGTTTGCCATTTTCATCCAAAAACAACTTTTTTGTACCATATAGTCCTTCACTTTTGGGATTTTTTTTGCATTTTCATCCAAACGTCTAACTTTTTTGCAAAAATCGTCCCTGAGATTTGGGATTTTTTGCCATTTTCATCCAGATAGAAAAATAAAGTAAATTAGACATTTGGATGGAAATGGCAAAAAATCTCAAAATGAAGGATTATATGGTACAAAAAAGTTGTTTTGGATGAAAATGGCAAACATGCCAAAACCTCAAGGTCAGAATTTAGTACAATTTAATAATTCGGTTCAGAATTATGTGTCACTAATTTCTGAGGCATTTTATATGCAGGATGATGATATTGCTTGGTGGGTTGATTCGGGTGCAACAAGCCATGTATACAAGGATCTTCGTTGGTTTAAAGACTTTCAACCAATCGAAGACGGATCTATCATCAAGATGGGGAATGTTGCAACTAAACCAATCAAAGGAATAGGAACCGTGAATCTTGTTTTTTCTTCTGGAAAATCTTTACTTTTGAACAATGTTTTATATGCGCCTGGAATTCGAAAGAGTCTGTTAAGTGGCATTGTGTTGAATAATTGTGGGTACAATCAAGTATTGGAAAGTGACTAGTATATCTTGTCAAGACATGGTACCTTTGTAGGTTTCGGTTATCTATGTAATGGTATTTTTATGTTGAATGTTGATGTCTCTTTTATGAATGAATCTGTTCGCGTTGCTTCAACTAGTAATGTTAATGACATAGCTTCAACTAGTAATAGTAACAACTTGACTGATTCGGAATTATGGCATGCTAGACTAGGACATATACATTATAAAAGGATTAAGGAAATGTCTAAAATGAGCTTAATTCCACCTATTAACATAAACAATGATAAATGCCATATTTGCAAGTTGAATAAGATAACTAAAAAGCCTTTCATGCAATAGGTTCATAGGGAAACTAAAGTGTTAGATTTGATACATAGCGATCTATGTGATTTTCATGCTACACCTTCTCTAGGTAATAAAATATGTAGTAACGTTTATAGATGATGCTACTAGATTTTGCTATGTGTATTTGTTGCATGCTAAAGATGAAGCTTTTGAAAAGTTTAAGATCTATAAACAAGAAGTAGAGCTTCATCGGAGTTGGTTGATCAAAACTCTAAACACAGACAGAGGTGGTGAGTATTTTGATCCGGAGTATTTCCAATCAACTGGAATAATACACCATACCACAGCTCCTTACACACCGGAACAAAATGGTGTGGCGAAAAGGAAGAATAGGACTTTAAAAGAAATGGTCAATACCATGTTATCTTATTCGGGCCTAAGTGAGAGCTTTTGGGGTGAGGCTATGTTGACAGCCTGCTATTTGCTAAATAGGGTTCCAAATAAAAGGAATAAGACCACCCCTTTTGAGCTTTGGTATAAAAACCACCCGAGCTGCATAAGCTGGGAGTTTGGGGTTGTAGAGCTGTGGTAAGGCTCACTGATTCTAAGATAAGGAACTTAGGGGAAAGAGGTATAGACTGCATTTTCATTGGGTATGCAGAGCATTCATTTGCTCACAGGTTCTATGTTATACAACCAAATGACTACGTGTCTGTGCATACGGTAACTGAGGCAAGAATTTCAGAGTGTGATGAGAATAGATTCTTTTCAATACCTAGGCCTAGGGACATGGTTCCAAGCTCTAGTAACTATCAAGTGGCTGATCAAGTGATTGATACTCCTCCGGAACCTAGGAGGAGTGGTAGAGCAAGAAAAGCTAAATCATTTGGTGGTGATTTTCAACTATATTTGGTTGAAGGATCTAGAGATGAAATTAAAATTCAATATCAATATTGTTTCAATATTGAGGAAGATCTTAGAACCTATAGAGAAGCCATGGTATCTCAGGATGTAGCTTTCTAGAAAGAAGCTATAAATGATGAGATGGACTCTATTATGCGAAATAACACTTGGAAACTGTCTGATCTACCCCCTGGGTGTAAACTACTTGGTTGTAAATGGATCTTCAAGAAGAAGATGAAAGTAGATGGTTCAATTGATAAGTTTAAAGCCCGATTGGTTATCCAAGGCTTTAGACAAAAGGAAGGAATTGACTACTTTGATACATATGCTCCTGTAGCAAGAATCTCCACTATTAGATTGTTGGTTGCCTTAGCTGCAATACATAATCTTGTGATTCACCAAATGGATGTGAAAACGGCTTTCCTGAATGGTGATTTGGATGAGGAGATATATATGAAACAACCGGAGGGTCTTGTTATACCTGGCAATGAGCATAAGGTGTGTAAGCTAGTTAAGTCATTGTATGGCTTAAAGCAAGCACCCAAACAGTGGCATCAAAAGTTTGATGATGTGGTTTTGTCTAATGGTTTTGTATTAAACCAAGCGGACAAGTGTGTGTATAGCAAATTTGATGATTCTAGGAAAGGAGTCATAATTTGTCTATATGTAGATGACATGTTGATCTTCGGTACTGACCAGGATCAAGTTGATAAAACAAAGAAATTTTTGTCATCTTGCTTTGAAATAAAAGACATGGGGGAGGCGAAAGTGATCCTTGGTATAAGGATCAACGGGAGAACAATGGCATATCGATATCTCAATCTCATTATATTGAGAAGATGTTGAAAAGGTTTAGTTTTCATTATAGTTCTCCGGTTAGCACTCCAATGGATCCAACTTTTAAGCTCTCACCTAATGAAGGTGTATTTGTAAGCCAACTTGAATATTCAAGGGCCATTGGATCTCTCATGTATGCCATGATTAGCACTAGACCAGATATAGCTTATGCTGTTGGAAAGCTTAGTAGGTATACTAGCAATCCAGGTGCAAGTCATTCGCAAGCAATGAATCGAGTATTTAGGTACTTGAAAGGAGCCATGAAATATGGTTTGACTTATACTGGATTTCCTTTAGTTTTAGAAGGTTATTCGGATGCAAGCCCGATTAACAACAAGGAAGATCATTCTTCCACAAGTGGATGGACTTTTCTGCTTGGAGGAGGTGCCATATCTTGAGCATCTAAGAAACAGACTTGCATAACTGATTCGACAATGGAGTCTGAGTTTATAGCATTAGCCGCAGCTGGCAAAGAAGCTGAGTGGCTAAGAAACTTGATTTATGAGATTCCATTGTGGACTAAACCTATATCACTAATATTTATTAGATATGATAGTGCTGCTACCTTGGCTAAGCCCTATAGCCAAGTGTATAATGGGAAGTCTAGACACTTAGGTGTTAGACACAACATGATTCGTGAGCTCCTCATGCATGGGGTGATATCGGTAGAGTTTGTGAGAACTCAACAGAATTTAGCCGACCACTTAACCAAAGAGTTATGTAGAGATCTTGTGCACAAGGCGGCTGTAGGGATGTGATTAAAGTCCACATGAAATTTCCCGTGTTAAGATACCCATTTCCCACCTAATATGACGTTAGGTGCTGAATTCAATGCGGGAAGCTTAAAATCTAGAAGTTGAAAAACATTAGTAGCATCATCCCAAGGTATGTGTTCAGACCTGCAAGTTAAAGGAGGTTGAAGGTTTTCTTCTTAATAGTTCTTTGAAAAATTGCATATGCAGGTTCAAGAATAAAGAGCTACCTATATGAGCATAAAGGTTAGCCGCTTCAAGAAGCTAGGACTTGGCTTTGATATGCTCATTGAAGGATGGGACACAAGCTAGTAAAAATAGTGTCAAGAAGGAACATTAGAGTATGTAAACTTGTGTGTATATTATCTTCAAGTATTCACTGAATAGAAAGGGTTCAATCCTTAGCAACACCCCTATATTCGAATATTTGGAATGTGTAATATACTAATGTGAAATTCAATCGTCGTGGTATTTCATTGTTGTGAATTTATTTAAGTTAATCAAGGATTATGCTAAAATGGGAGAGGAATGTTAGATATTTTAGTGTAATCAGGATTGACTTGGTGATCAAAGCGAATAATAATACACATCAAGCAAGTTAGGAGATGCGGAAGTGCACACTTGTTTGAGTTATTAAAATTCGAAGTGTACGGGCAGAGCCCGTACTCTACGGGGGTTCCAAGGGGGCAACGCCCCTTGGCGGGGTTCCAGGGGCAGTGCCCCTTGGAGCAGGGTTCAAGGGACGGCAGCCCCTGGCGGGGTCCAAGTGGCAGAGCCCCTGGCTGGGGTCGAGCTGATTAAATTGCTTTAACAAAACTGCATCAGAAAATTTAATTTTCTGGAAATTGCCCCATTTTCGAAATATTGAAACAATGGCAGTTTTATTGGCAGTTTTGTCTTAAAAACTGAGATAACTGCCATTGGGCAGTTAATCTTCCCTAACCCCATAATTCGTAGAGAGTTTTTCTCGATGATTCTTCTTCTGGTTCAGACAATTCCACAAAAACATACCCTGCTTCAATTTCTCGAAAATCAGAGTTGTATCCGATTGAATTATTCGGGTGAACCACCGAAATAATTTTATCTGAGAGTGACTACACGCCTCTCTGATCATCCGGTAATCTGAATATTCCCCAACATTTAATAGTTTTAATCAATACAACATGATCTACAATTCGTATGTGTCCTTTGGAAAAGATTGGGAAATTAGAGGCATTACTCTGTTGTGTAGAATGTGAATTGGATATCTTTTCTGATGTTTTTTTTGGCTTTTTAACTTCATCCTTTATATTGAGTTACAGTTGGATATCATTTATTAAAATTGGATTTGCGATTAAGTTTGCATAGAGATGCGTCCTTTCTTGGTTGATTATGGTTTTGAAATGTAACAGTGACGAGTTATTCACGTAAATCTTTCATCGATTTGTACAAACTATGCCTAAACATGAAGACGGTTATGATGAAATTTGCATCTTCCACTTTCTCTCCACCCACAAAACACATCCCGCCGCAACGCGCAGATTAGCGTTTAACTCGTATTGATAACAAAAATTAAAACTAAAAGGCCTAATAAGTGATGAAAGCCCTCGAGGATTATCACCCGCTACATAACGTACTCATGTGAAGAAACATACTGGACTCATGTTACCTCTTTAGTTTACAAGTTAGGCCTATATTAACAACACTAAAGAAGGTTTTGAAAGATCGGCAACATGCACTATATATTGCACTTAAAAAGATTTCTTCGACAAATTTAGTCATGATAAGGAAGTTGAATAATGATGGAAAAATGAATATCATAACCTAGTTGTTATTGTTAATGTAGATACAGTTTTTATAATATAACCAGAGAATTTAGATAGTGTGAACCATGCTCGCTTACGCATTAGCTAATCTGGTTGTAGATGTTACTCTAGTATGATCCCTCTTATGTATTTTATGGCTAGAAACACAAAAACCATAACCCACCGCCACCTAGAACTATCACACTCCACCAGAAGACTAATTTAAAGCGCCAACGCGCACATAAATTATGCTTCTAAGTTTTAAGGCGCAAATTTGAATATTTAACACAAGATTATCTATATACTTTCTTACAAGTTCATATGATCTTAACATAATATGTCGTATATTTTCTTATTCGTATATGAAAGTATTAAAAAGAAAAATAGCATAAGAAAATGAATGGGAAGAAAAAGATCAGAGAATGTGAACAAATGGAGAGAAACAAGGTTTCCGAATTCCGAAGGATAACAAATATCTATTCTTGCTTTTGGAAACAAACGCCTTTTTTGTTTGTTTAAAAACAAACACTTATTTGGAAACCTCTGCGATGGACAAAACTAGAATTTTCCAAGAATAAAAAACACCAATCAGAGAATTTTTAATCCACATACGGCTATGTTTTATGGTTTTATATTTTTCACTTCACGTTACTATAACGTAAGCATAAGTTCTTACTCATTTTTTTTTACATTTGCAGTGTAATTGTTTTACAAGTTTTCACTATCCAATACTTATTAAAATAATATTTAAATTATATAACAATAAAACTTAAAAAATGGAAAATATAAAGAAGGTGATGTATAGCTATAAAGTGATTTGCCGTTCAAAAAAAAAATAAAGAAGGTGATGTAGAATTTTTTGATTGGATGACACAATTAATTCATGACGCAAAAGTGGGAGCGACTGCCGTCACCCCTTTGCACTTTCACTTCATGTTTCACGCCTTTTGGGCCGGTGTTTGTGCGTTAAACCTTTCTAGGTGGTATTTTAGCCATGAGTAAGGATGATAATGGATTGGGTTCGGGCCTGTTATCAATAATCCTATACCCATGTCTGGCTTAATACCTGTTGGGTATCGGACATTATTGTAGGTATCAGGTATGCTCATGCCTGGCTTAATACCTGTTGGGTATCGGACATTATTGCAGATATCGGGTATACCCGTCAGTTTGTTAGAAGATACCCATTAGGATTTTCAGATCATTTCTTTTTACCGTTATAATTATTGTACAACTTTTATTTATATAACAACTATTATAAATTAAAATTTACATTATATACGGTTTTATATATATACTTCACAATATATAAAATATAAATAAGATTATTAAATACATATTCTGGAAGAATTTTTTTTTCACATAACGAACATACTAAAATAAATCACTAATAGATAAGGGTTAAGGGAAAAACTGAAAATACAAATAAAAAAATTCGGGTGTATGATGAGGTATATAGTTCGGATAAACGGGTATGTGATTTTAGATAATCGGGTCGGGTATCACCTAATTCCATACCCGTCTTATACCGACAAAATTTTTTAAAACTAATCCATACTCGGACCCATATCCGTCGGACTTCGGATATACCTATCCATATATTTCGGGTTTTTCAAATACACTCATTGGGCTTAAGTATTTTTGCCATCCTTAGACCATGTGTAGTGGTGATACACTATAATGCCCCCACCATGGGGCGTTTTGCGCCATGTGGCGTCCTAGTCAGCAAGGGGGCATTATAGAAAAAGTGGTGTAGTGGTATAATGCCCCATTCAATCATTTTACAATCATTTTCCAATTATTTTTTTTTAATTTAAAACATAAAAAAACTTCATTAATTTAAAAATAAAATTACATTACATGAAAAAAAATAAAAATAAAACTGAAAAAAAAACCAAAAAAAAAAAAACAGAAAAAAAAATAAATTCCTAGAAAAAAAAACTAGTTTTCGTCTTCGCTTTCTTCACCCTCGCCAACTTCGTCTTCCTCGTCCTCCGTTTCTTCCTCTCCCTCAGGTGGTACGTACCGAACCGACCATGCGTGGTGTACCAAATCAACCATTAACTGGGAATGGTACGGTTCGTAACGCAACTCTCGCGCGTTACTAACTCTTTCTTCCATTGACGCCTGCGGATGCTCCTGGTTAACGGCTTCTGGCACATAATTCTGGCATATCGCCTTTCCTTCGTCTTCCAAAATCATGTTGTGCATGATTATACAAGCGTACATAGCATCTCTCATTTTTTGCTTGCTCCATGCACGACAAGGATTTCTCAAGTATTGCCAGCGTTGTTTAAGAACCCCAAAGCATCTCTCAATGTCTTTTCGTGAAGACTCTTGAACCTTTTTAAAGTATGCTCTTTTGTCATCAATAGGATCACTAAACGTCTTCACAAAAATCGAATACCTAGGATAAATTCCGTCGCTCAAATAATATCCATGGGGGTAGTAGTTTCCATTTGCGTAAAACGACGCTTTTGGAGCTTTGCCAGAAATCCACTCCTCTAACAACGGCGATTGTTCAAAAACATTGATATCATTGCATGACCCGACCACGCCAAAGTAAGCCGACCAAACCCAAAGGTCCTGTGAAGCAACCGCCTGAAGAATAATAGTGGGTCCTTTTTGGTCACCACGTGTGTGTTGGCCTCGCCATGCAGTCGGGCAGTTATCCCCAATGCATGCAATCTATGCTCCCGATCATACCAGGCAAACCATGCTCGGCATTATGTACCTCGTAGATCTTTTGAAGGTCCTCCCATGTAGGCGTTCTAAGATAACGCGCACCGTACACATCAATTATACCTTTATAAAAAAAATATAGACAAACATAAGATTCAAAAAAAAAAAAAAATCTAAGCATACGCGTCGTTTAAAAGAAAATAAAACTAAAGTATAAGAATTGTACCGCGACAAAAATGTTCCAAGCTATCTCGTGTTGTTTTCTCCGCCATTTTTAGATACTCGTCGTTGATGTCAGTAGTGTTACCATAAGCAAGGATTCGTAATGCCGACGTACACTTTTGGATACCGGTGAATCCAAGTGCCCCTCTCGCATCCGGTTTTTGTTTAAAATAATCGTAGTTGGCTTCCAAGTCGTTGACTATGCGTAGAAACAACCGTTTACTCATCCGGAAACGACGCCTAAAAACTTCGTTTGAAAATGTCGGCGCCTCGTCAAAATAGTCTTTCATCAAACGCTCGTGTGCCGCGCGTCGGTCTCGTTCAACATAGCCTCTTTTATTTTTTGGGGCTTTGGGCCGACGAGAATGGTTGACATATCGAACCGCTAGTTGACATGCACTCGTAACCGCCTCTTGCTCAAGCTCCTCATCGGTCGAACCATCGCCATCCGCAAAATACTCGTTGTAGTAAAAATTTATCATGAATGAAGAACTAGGAGAATCCATCAAGTTTTTTTATAAAATGTGGGATTTTTTAGAGAGGTTTTGAGATTGTTTTTGTTGAAAATGGATGAGTTTTGATTGTTTATATATATATATATATATATATATATATATATATATATATATAATAGATTTAAAAAAAAAATTAGTCAAAGTAGCCGTTGGAAATATTACCGTTTGATTGGTGGACTAATCGTGCATTTGGCGTTTTAATTTAAACGCCGGAGTGATTTTTTTTGAATTAAAACGCCCCAAAACGCCCCCCGTAATGGGGATGAGGGCGTTATAGAGCGTTTTGGGGCAAAAAAATTTTATGGAAAACGCCCCATTACGCTTGTTCTTAGGCGTGACACTTGTTCTAATGGATGCATGAAACTTTTAAAAGAACTTTTAGATGGCTTTCTTTACATATTTTGTTTTAGTTAAAAATACTTGGAAAGTAAAAAAAAAAAAGGTAATACAATTTAATCTTACGTATACTTATTTATTTATAAATAGTTATTCAATTAACTTGTTAATGACAGTTATAAATGAATGATAAAATACCATAAAAACCAATTTCACTTAAGTAAATATTTGTATATCTTTTTAAACTTAATGCATAGTGCATAAGCTAGTTATTTACCGTCTCACTCACTTTTTAATTTTCATTACATCTCTCAAGCACTATTTATATGTGTTTTTACAATTCTCTACTTAAAACTAATTTTTAATTAACATAATCGTGAACATAATCATGCAATTATGAAAGCTAATTGTGTGTATAGTGTGTGAGATTTAATGCGAATTAAAGAACCACAAAAACATAAGGAATTGAGAACCATGTAAAGAAACACATAAAAAAATTCATTTTTACATGTTTAAATTATTATTTAATTTTTTTCAGAGTTTTCGCATATAAACACACATGGAAGTTGTTTAATTGAAAGAATTTTGAAAAATAAAAAGAAAGTTTAAGAAATTGTTCAAAAAAGCCAAACAAAAAATTTACACTTTTTTTTATTTAAATGGCTTCAACATGTGTTTTTATAAAAAAAAAAAAAAAAAAAAAAGCTACGAAGAAATTATGCAATTGCAAAAATGATTTTTAATGATCTTTAAACATATAAAATTAATGATCCCTCACTTTTTTTAGTTCCCCAATGAACTCACCAATATATATATATATATATATATAGAGAGAGAGAGAGGGGCCGATTATTATTCAAAATGCCTTAACGTACACTGCGTACGCGATTCAGTATCAACATACGAATTTGGTTTATAACATGTGACTTTCATCTTTTTATATACATGTGTTTTGTAGTTTTTTATATACGTGCGATTTGTATATTTTTTAACATGCGATTTGTAGTTTTTTATGTACATGCGATTTCCATTTTTTTAACATGCGATTTTGATTTTTTGTAACATAACGTGCGATTTTGCCATCGCGTACGCAATGTACGTTAAGGCATATTGTACGATATACTTTATATATAGGGTGAGGTTCGGCTACAAAGTATAAAATTCTTAAAAAGTGTACAAACCTACATATAACAAAGTGAAGATTACTAGAACACCATATTTAAGCCCTAACCATGCATAAAACCTTCAAACACACCATCATAGAACTATGAATATAATACACAATATGATAATAAATATAAAACACCATAATGTTAGGCATTCGATAATCAAAGCCTTATCATCCAAAACACAGAACAAAACACATAGCTATGGTGTTTTAGTAATCTTCACTATGTTATTTGCATGTTTCGGGTGTGTTTTATGGTTGTCACTATTGTGTTTTATGATTTTTTACACTTTTTAGAAGTTTTGGACTTTGTAGCCAATTCATAACCTATATGTATATACACACATAATTAAGGAATGGTTATTTGATTTTATCACCCCCAACTATTGGCTATTGGCCGGTGCCACCCCTAACTATCACTTTGACGCCCACCACCCCCAACTTAACACTTCAGTTGTTCTGTCACCCCCTTGTTAACTAAACACTAACTCAGTTAGTTTTTATCCTACGTGTCCAATTTTTGATGATGTGGCTTGTTTTTATCCTACGTGGCCAATGTGTATATAGTTTTTATATATAAAGAAAGAAGTTCCCTATCTCTCTAGCTCTCTTTCTCTCTCTGCCATTCATCATCATCCTCAACAACCAACGCATCTAACTTTAGCCATTAACAACCAGCGCATCTCCACCGTGAGCCACCAACTTCCACCTCAAACCACAACATCATCACCATACATATTATATAGAAATCATCTCTAGTTCTCTGCATTCCTAATTTATATAGAAATTATCTGCTGTGCAAACCTAACTCCTCTTAAACCACTGTGCCGGACATTCATAACCACTCTACTAGTTCGCATGACCTCTTCCTCACTGTCTTCTCTGTTCTCTTCAACTGGCGGAGTTGAAGGCGATGATGAATCGGTATCACTTCATCTCAAATCTACAAACTCATTACTTGACGGCCACCGTCGGCTTCCTTTGCCACATTGTATGACTAACATCTTGAAGTGTTAAGTTGGGGGGTGGTAGGCTCAAAGTAATAGTCTCGGTGGCAACGGTCAATAGTTAGGAGTGATAAAATCCAATAACTCATTAAGGAATAATAAAAACATCCCTACTCCTTAGAGTCGTAGGCTATACAATAAAATAAATTATATATATTTACTTGGTATTAATTTGTAACTTAATATATCTCATGCTTATGGTGTTTTTTTAAATGATTTTTACTTTTAACTTAAAACTTTTCATCTTCTGCAATTTAACTTCAACTGTTTTACTTTCAACTTTGTTCCCCTATGCTTTTCATCTTTCGCCAGTTTTCGTTTTACGTTTCGTTCCAAATTTTATGAGTTAACATGAGGCAACGTGCGTGTATTGTTCAAAGTTTTTACATTTCATTTTACATTTTGTTCTAAATTTTGCGAGTTAACACGGCGCGGCACAGGTTAACATGAGGCAATGTGCGTGTGTTGTTCAAAGTTTTTCCATTTCATTTTACATTTTGTTCTAAATTTTGCGAGTTAACACGGCGCGACGTGCGTGTGTGGTTCAAAGTTTTTTCGTTTAATTTTTTCACGTTTAATAGGTTCGTTGCAACTCGCACGTCCTAGGTTGACTTACTTATTTAATAATGGCATCATGACGTTAAAATAAATTTTGCGCTTACGGTAGTTTTTTTATTATATTTAAAGTTACATATGTTGACATTTCGTTTTAATGTTATTAACAACGTCCAAGTTTCGTTTTTTCTATATAAAATTACGTATGTTGACGTTCGCGCGAACACCATCTAAAGCTACGAAGGTTATCAACAACGTCCAACTTTCAACGTTATTTTTCACAGTTTTAGCCTATCTCTGTATGTTGCTATACCGAATGTCAATATCGTATTGATACCGCAATGAAGCGAACCAATACCAACTAAATTTTTGCCACACGTTAGAGAAAAAAACTAGTTTGTTAGGAAAAAGTAAATATCAATTTACTACAATAACCGTCTTTGCATGTGATAGTCGACGATGTGCTATAATAACATTAGATTGTGGAAAGGAAGTATGATCATTGACCAACGAAACTCTACGGAAAATATTAGGGTGACCACTTAAATCTTTCCGTCCAAACAGACATCTGGTATCTCGTATAATTCGATAATCTTTATGTTTCATCGGATTTAACGATAATATTTCTGGATTTGTTTTAAATAAGTTGATGAGTTCTATTTTCTTATTTGTTTGTGTGAGTGTGGAAGATTAAAAATGACGTTGGACCCCAAGATTCTGTCTTTTGAAGAGGTTTCAAAGCACAATCGGAAAACTGATTGCTGGGTGATTATTTCTGGAAAGGTTAACCTCTCCCTCCCTCCCTCCCTTAATTTTTAATTTGGTACGAATTTGATTGAATTATGTGCAATCATAAGTGTATGTGACTACTTGGGTTGTTTGATCCTAAATCTTAACCGTGTTTTGGGACATGTTTGCAATGTTACTTACCACTGTTTCACATAAGTTGTTCCATTTGTTTTTATGCTTGTACGGGCCATGCTTCTTCTTGCTCAGTATGATGTAGAGGTCAACTGAGAACCGCTTCTTGTGAAGGTAGACCATGATCGACATCCACCTCGACCTCAAATGTCTAGGAGGGTCTATGATCATATGTTGCTATTGTATACTTGGTGTTTAATTTCTTAATCATCTACCTCTTTGGGTGGCACGTATCTTCTACTAAATTCTTGGTCTTGCTGTCTACTTTCTTCTATAAGTCAAATAAGCCTCATGTCACGGTGAATGCGAGTAGACAACTGAAAAAAGAGAGGCTTTTGTTGAGTTGTGGATCATACAACTATAATTGGGCAAGTGTTGCATCTCACATCTTTAGTTTCTATAAAAAAAAGAACATGTTGCCAAGTGTGTGACTGAACACTTATGTTTAACCGTTGTGGATGAGTTGTATGGTTAAAGTTAAGTTTATGTTCAAAAGCGTTTCCATAACGTTGGCGACAAATGAACTAAGAACTTGATATCTATATCAGTGAGGCCTTTGGGACTTCATGTTAATAAACAATTTCTTGAAAGAATAACATGATCATATAGAAAAAATAAGCCTTCTTGCATGTCTTGAAAGAAAATCTTGACCATATAGAAAAATTAAGCCTTCTTGCATGGAATGAAATGGGACAGTATAAGAAACGATCCATGACTATAATTACTAAATCTATCCAGAGGGAAGCCCAAAATAAAGTCCATGGATAATCCCTCCTATTCATGGGCCTAATGCTATTGGAAGTGGCATGTAAAGTCCAATATTTTGAGACCTTTCTTTCTTTGCCCTCTTGGAATGCTACACTTTTTTGTTCCAAACTTCACACATTTCTCATTAGCTAAAACAAAAAAAAAAAAAAAAAAAAAAAAAAAAAAAAAAAAAAAAAATCTCTTTTCGATAACAACCGTTTTGTCTCTACTAAGTTGTGCTCCTAACTCCTAAGCCTCTGCATGTAACTCCTTGATAACCTTTTCTCTTAGTGGTGTTCGAGGAAGACTGGCGATTTCCTATAAACAAGTAGCCATCTTGGTGTAGGAAATCACCAAAATTCTATTGAAGTCGTCCTGTGTCTCATATAGTTCTTTCAAGAACCCAAATCCAATCACCTAGTTGTTGATGACCACAAGGAGAATTATTCTTCTCATAAGATAACAAGGAGAGTTATCAACCACCTTGTTACATAATCTCGACTTGTGCTTAAAAACATAGTTACTTTTGTCCCAGAAAGTTTGCTCATCTTGAGTGTACTTTATTGAGATGCTTCTGTATCTAAAAGCGTGGTGGTCGAAATAAGTACAAACTCCCTTCGTATCAGATGGTGTTGCCCTTAATGCCTGTACCACCGGATATATAGTTCAAGCTTGATCATATTGAACCATAAATAATAACGGACTTTATTGAGATTTCGCTATAATAGGCAACTCGTTTACCTTCTTGAGTTAATACCTCATGTACAACATATCTCATAGTCTATATCAAAAACCTTGTCAAAATCGGTTAAGGATAGCACTGGTGATGTGGTTAGCTTAGCCTTAATCCGTCAAAAACTCCTTCCAGCTTACCCGGTCCCCTTGAATTGTCCTTCAAATAGTTTGTGATGGGGGATGCAATATTGCTGAAGTGGCGAATGAACCATTGGTAAAATGTAGTACGACCATGAAAGCTACAAACTTCGATCAATCACCGTTTTTGGGGAGGGCTTAGCTAGTCCCGAATTACCTTGACTTTGTTAATATCGACACGTTCAGCTTTCACAATTCATATAAGAAAGAGGACCTTATTTGTCAGACAGCTACAATATTTCTTGAAGTTACCATACATTTTATTATGTTAGTAGGGTATATAAAATGATTAAGGTTCCCTTTCTCTATATGGCTATAGATTAAAATGTCATCAAATTAGTTTTAAAATTGCCATCAGAACTGACCAATATATATGCAAAAAACCTTGTCAAAATTTAATGGCATGAAAAGCTGTGTTGAGAGTTTTTCTTTTCTTTCAAATGACTAATCTGTGACTACATATTAAAATTTTAAAATATCATCAAACTTTACTATTTGCCTCAAATATGAATGTATTGTGTCTAATTGTTGTCTTGCATCAGCAGTTCCTAAGGATAAATTAGTAATTTCCATAAGAATGAGAAAAAAAAATATATGCTCCCAATATCCACTATCAAAAAAAGTAGTTGCACCTTCATCACTTTTCAAAAATAGCAATAGATTTTGTTTTCCATTCACCCACTAAATTTGCTCAACTTTAGTGTATTGTCATTGTGTTTTTTTTCTATATATTGTACTATATGCACTATATACATAGGATGACACTAAAATTTGTATCCATTTGCTGACTACATTGAAAGATATATTCTTGGATGTTGAACTCCACTTAATTATATAGTATGGTTATGGGTTTTGTGAAACAACTTAGGTTTATGATGTAACCCCATTTCTGGATGACCATCCTGGAGGTGATGAGATCTTAATATTAGCAACTGGTAAGACTTCAAAACAATAATTTGCAATTTGCATGCATATTTACATCTGATTTAACACTCTATAAAATCTTAATTACTATATTATAGAGAAAGATGCAACAGAAGATTTCGAAGATGTGGGGCATAGTCAAAACGCAATCGACATGATGAAAGATTACTATGTTGGTGAGGTCGATAGCAACACTATGCCTCGAAAAAACACTTATAATAAACCGCCTTCAAGCACAACTTCTGCCGCGGCCCAAGCTTCCGGAAGTTCATCTACCAACATCTTAACATTTGTTTTACCCATACTAATCTTGGTTTTAGCATATGCTCTCTATTACTTTGCCAATAAGAAAGTGGCAGTTTCATTCACTCATCTCTAAAACCTTAAACATGGATGAAAAAACATAATATACTTGTGTCCATGTTGTGTGATGTGCTTCTAGTGTAAAACTTGGTATTATTGATCTAAACCTCCATTTATTCGACTGTTTTTATTACCCACGAGTAATATATACGTGTGTTATATTCTTATGGTTATTGAATATCAAGACGCGACAACTTGACAAATGAGGGTCCATAGATCATGTACATACTTAATATTGAATGGTGATGAGTTGAGCTTGAACTTATGAAAGATCAAACGTGTAATTAGTTATGATGTGAGTGGGTCGAATTGATGTGTACGAATCGACATGATCTCGGGGATATGTTGGATATGAAATGAGTTGACCTGATTTAAGTGGTAGGGTGTTTGTGAATTACAAGTGGGACACTTTTGATACTTATGTTTCTCCATTCTTATCTTTTGAGTTGTTATTTGTCTTGATGCTTAGGCATTATTGTGTTGATGAACCCACACACCTGGAACTGAAATTGGAAATTAATGATGAATCCGTGCATGCTACCTTTTTACAATAGTGGCAAATATTTATCTGTCGGGGACGAACACACGTGCCCTTTCTAGTAATTTTCGTATGTCACCATGCTTTACCGACTAAAATATGCCCATCACCATAAACCTTAAACCACAGACTCAGAATTCTCGCATTATGCAAAAAAGAGAAAAAAAAGAAGAATGATAGACCAAAGTGTGTTTTATTATCAGTTTTAACATATCAACTCAACCTTTTTCAGGCCAAAAAAACATTTTTTTTAAATAGATCAAATTCATGTTTCAATTTTAAATTAAGTTTTCGAATCTTTGAAGTGAAACAACAACGATTCAAATTTAAAATTTGGATTGAGAATCGAATTCTACTTCTTGGTTTTTTATTGGTTTCAATATTCCAGTTCAAATTAATTATATAAATGTTACTCCTCTTATTATTTATAAATATACGTGTATGTGTGTGTATATATATAGAAGGAATCTACGCAAAATATATACAAAATTATTGCAAGAGAAAAATAACCATTTATTTTTTCAATAGTAATAAAAATTTAAATATAAAAGAAAATTGTAAAACTGTAAATATTATTGTTTCTTAATTCTTAATTCTCAATACTATAACTAATAATAAAATATATAAATAATTTAGTTTGATTATTCGTTTATGTATATAACTTTCACATGTGTATATAACTTCTTCTGTTGGTAAATAGTACAATATTTAAGTACATATAAACAAATTCGTTTGATGTTTATTAATTTACATAACCTACGAACGCATATGTAAAAAGTAGAAAATTTAAAACGTATGGATCACTAATCAGAAAGTCAAACTAATAAGCTTTTTGTTTTTTATTTCGTAATAACTTAGTGTTTTGTAGTAATTATCATCATATATACATATATGATATACACAAAAATAAAAATACATAAATATATAAACACTTTCATATATAATTTTAAAGAACATAGGATTCTAAATCCATTTCATTGTGGTTTTTATAATAAGGTTACTGTCTTTTTTTAATACACTTACCAACTTTGGATGTGAACTCTCTAATCTTGAATTTTTATCATTTGACTAAAATCATGTGTAATGGTTAATGTTTCTAACGGGTATTTTTCGTAACATCAGCATCATAACACCCCTTAAAAAAATATAACGCTTAATGCTTCTTAACACCCATTCCATTCAATACTTTCCATTTTTTTTCTTCTTTGGGCATTATTCTAGGACAGTGGGGGACTCAGAAATTTTTCTATGAGGGTACGGAATATTTTTAAAGATTTTAGGCCCCTAGATATATAAAAAAATCTGGTTCATATCGGGTGAGATCGGGTCGGGTCATGTAAAACAAAAGAACGTCAAACTAACATTTATGTAACCATCTAAAACACGTCAAACGTCAGTACATACATGTTTAAAATTGTGCCTAGGGATTTTCATTTTTTGAAATCTATGCAAAACAACATATATAGCTACTTTCCTAATGGTTCCTCTTGAGAGATCTCACCAAAACTTCCCTACTCATGATTCCTATCACATATAAATTGATCCATAAGTTCATAAAAAAACACTTAAACAAAATAAACATTCATGTTCAACCATAATCCATATTTTTCAAGTCCTAATAAAGTCTAGAACAACAAAAAAAAATCAAAACAACAAAATAATGCTACTAAATTCTAGAACAACAACAAAAAATACATCAAAACATATAAAATTGCAAACCATTTAAAACACATTTATAACTCTATTTCTCCTAAAAAAAACCACATAAAATAATAAAAACGAAAGTACGTCGATAAATTTTGGATTCCGGGTGATGTGGTGGTTGGAATAAAGCTTTTCTGGTGAGAATACAGTCGCTGCCGTCGTGCCTGTTGACTGCTTACGTTCGTTGGTCGCTGCGCGATCTGAAAGAGGGAGAGCGGGAGAAAGAATTGGAAGGGACGGTTGGGTTGGGTTATTTTATTTAACTTCAAATATAATTGGGTTGGGTTAATCGGGATTGTGTTACAATGGAATATTTATTGGGCTAATGGCCAAATTGTTAAGTGAAAGTTATTGGGTTAAATTGTTAAAGAATAATTATATAAACTAGGTTATATTTTAATAAAAATCAGTGTTTACAAGTTTTTTTATAAATTAATAAGATTCTTTTCTAAGGGGGGCGGTTGAAAATTCCAAGGGGTGCGGTCAGGATTTTGTGCGAAATTTAACCTTAATTTTTTTTTCAAGGGGTGCGGCCGCCCATCCACACCAGTGGGTAGGTCCGCCCCTATTCTAGAAATGTCCATCCCTCTTCATGCCTTTATAACGCCCAGGGGATGATGTTGGGGGCGTTATCAAACCCTTTCATGCCCCTGTAATGTCCATTACGCATGATCTAATTATATTCTAATTATATTTTGAATTTGATCATTTGATGTTTTATTAGTTTCATAGATTTGATTTGAGGTCTAAAATAAACTCTAGTTTAAAGAAGTTTTGAAAATAAAAAGTCAAGAGGATATTTATGACTTTCTATTTTTGTTATTTGTTCGAATTAAACTGAATACAAACCATCATAGTTGAATCAGTGTTTTTAATTGAATTTGAATCCAACTTCAAATCGAAATTTAAAACTCAAATAGAATAATTCGATTAACGCCCAAACTCTAGTATGAGAAACTATGAAGGGGTGGTTATACACTGTGACCAAGCTGAAGCCTAAACACAATTATGTGTTTTGTTTTAGGTTGACTAAAAAAAATTATGAGCCCCCCATTAGTTAATCAGAAAATGGAATTGGTCATTTGCTAGACCTTAACTTGCTATTTGTTCATTTCCATAAAATGATTGGTGTAATTTATTGCAAAATTTGGTGTCCTGATAGCTTGTGAATTTATCCAAGATACGTAAGTCCAAAAACCAAAAGACAAGGACGAACTTGGTCTTCTTTCACCAACTAATGTTGTAAGTTGCAACTGATTTTGAGTGGTCCTGAAGTGGTTCATCCTTGGTCAAATTGTGTTCTTAATTAGATTTGACTATTTCCAATGAAAAGTTGGTAAAGAGGCCATTAGGTATAAGTCTGCCCGTAACGGGGTGTTTTTTTTTAAAAAAAATTGCAAAAAAATGCCGGATAACGCCGGAACCCCCACTACATGGGGCGTTTCCGGGCGTTTTTTTTGAAAAAAATTGGTGCTGGCGTGGTTTTAAAAACGCTGTGAATTGGAAAGATGGGCCAAATTCGACCGTTGGCAACGGTCAAAAAGTTATTTATTTTTTTTTTTTAATTCTAAATTTTACCCACTATATATATATCAATCCATTTTCTCCAATTTTTTATAAAATTTCTACTACTTTCTCACCCACTCTCTTCTATTACTTTATAAAAAAACATCCACTTTCTCCTATTTTTTTACAAGCATGCATCCATACCGACCCCCGTTTGGTGGCCCCGCAAGACCCACGAACCCGAACACAACCCAACCGCAAACCCCGTACAACCTACAAGACATGGACCCGAGCTTTTTAAGTTACGCGGCTTACTTGAGTGGCGCCCCTCCTTTTGTTCCTCCCACCTACGGCTTTGGTCAAGCCGGCGGGTCGCAACCGTCACAACCCGAACCCGAATCCGAACCCGATGTCGAGGTCGTGCCGGAGTCGCAACCCGAACCGGTGCAAGACAAATCGAAACGCGGCAGAAGGTCGCATAAGAAGAAGGAAAAGGATGAACCTCGACGTGCAAAAACAACCATTAAATGGACGAAGGACGAGGAATACACGTTGACTCGGGCGTGGCTCGATATTTCGGAGGACGAAGATACCGGTAAGTTATTTTTTTTTTATTTTTTTTTTCAGATTTTTATTCTTTTTTTTCTGTTTTTTTATATTCTGTTTTTTTTTCTGTTTTTTTTCTGTTTTTTATATTCTGTTTTTTTTTCTGTTTTTTATATTTTAAATTTCAACTTATATTTTTATTTTTTGTTTTTAAATTTGTAGCAAACTTTCAAACGGGCCCCGTTTTTTGGGATAGGGTGCGTGCACTCTTTTTTAGCTCGTGGGGTCAAGGCGAACATCGGGACAAAGATTCAATTTCTAGCAAATGGACCGACATCAACAACAAATGTCACGCGTTTCAAGAAGTTTACCAACGTAACTACGATAATCGCCCGAGCGGTGAATGTGACGTCGGGGTTTTAACAAAGACTTTGGAGGAGTTCGATAGGACGAAAAGCCCTTTCACGTACTATAAGTGTTGGGAGCTACTACGAAAAAGTCCAAAGTGGGCGCTTGTTAATCCAATGACGTCAAGTAGTAGACGCCGGGCTAAAAGGTCAAAAACATCATCCTCCGCCGACCCGTCAACTCCGACATCCGATGCCCGTAATGTTGATTTAAATGAAACGTTGGACGTTGACGAGCAAATTCAAGAAGAGTTGGTCCGACCCACCGGTAGAAGAAAGGGAACCGGGAAAAAAACGGTCGAGTCGTCTTCCGATCTCGACCTAAAGGATGATTTCGAGGAGATGAACCGTCGTCTCCAAGATATTCGCGACCTCGGCCACAAACGTTGGGAGATTATGAAAGACCGAGTAGTTGAAACCAAAAAGTTCAACGAGTTGCAAGAGGCGCGACAAATGGAAAAGGACATTGAGTTTTTGTCCAAACCGATCGACCACCTCCAAGGCGACGCGTTGATCTTGGCTCAAATGCGTCGCCAAAAAATACGAGAAAAATATGGACTTTAGATCATCTAGTTTTTTTATTTTTTTTTCTGTTTTTTTTTTCGGTTTTTTTAATTTTCGGTTTTTTTTTTTGTATTTTTTTTCAAGTATTGTAATTTATATTTTAAATTAATGAAGACTTTATCTTTTATATTTTAAAAAAAAAATAATTGTCAAATGATTGAGTGGGCATTATTGGGATAATGCCCCACTACACCTATTTTTCTATAATGCCCAAAGTGTGACTAGGCTGACACGTGGCGCATAATGCCCCATGTTGGGGGCATTATTCTTGTTTACCACTACGGGTGGTCTAAGTGGGGAAGGGGCACCTTAGGGTACTATCCTACCTAGTAGCGGATTCATAATTTTTTTTTTCATTTGAGTCCATTTTTTGTGTAAGGATTTTTCACAACTAAACATTAAAATTTTCGGGTCGGTCATTGTAGTCGGATCGGGGTTAGGAAATAATGCAGAAGCATTTAGTGGACATGAAACCACTACATTAAATGTTGGAAGTTTTATTTGATAATCAAGTGTTAAATAAAATGGACATTCAATTTATCATTTTAAAGAAACATATTAGAGGGTTAATGTGTGATTATGTTGTTTTAAAACACTAGTTTAATTTTAATAGAAAAAAAAAATAAACTAAAAAATAAGACATGTAAGACTTGAACTTGAGATCTATTTATTGGAAAACAGGGAGATTTCCCAGCACACCATCTTTGTTTTTAATAATATGGGGTCCAATTAATTTATTTTATAGGGTCCCACTAGTACAAAAGCAGTTTTTTGGTGCTAGAATTTATGCCTTTTTAGAGCTTTTTGAGAGAGCATCAACAAATATACCACCAAATAATGGTATTTGTTGGTGCTCCTCAATAAGAGCACCATTAAATCTCTAAACACACCACCAAAAAAATCAGTAATAGAGATCAGTCCACCATTAAATCTTAAAACACCACCAAAAAATTACTGTCAATATGCATTTACCACCATTTAATCCACTAGTAGAATATAAAAAAAAATTTACACTACTTTGATTGGTTCACTTGGGTTATCTTTATAGGGAAAAGATCAAATAGGAAGTTAATTTTCGCTAGGAAGGATAGGAAGCCATAGGATTATGACATGTGGCAAATTTTAAAATAAAGAGAAAGGGTATTTTAGTCAATCCAACTCCTTCTTTTTCCTTTTTCAAAACCTAGTAAATTCAAAAACCCACCATTTTCAAAACCCACCATCTTCAACTATTTCTTCACTTTCTATCTCAATAATCACTACATTATAGTGCGATTTTCATCACCAATCAATGATTCAGAACCCGATCAACGTGTTCTTCAGCTTTTTTTTGAAGAAAACCCAGTTTAATTTCATAAAAAATCTCGTTTTTTCAGGTGATTTTGGAGATAATCACTCGATTCGTTCGATTCGAGCGTTGATAAGTGTTTCTATCATTCAAATTTTGTCAATTGATGAAGAAATCGGCTTCGATCCATGTAAGAAATTCTTTAATTTCATTTTCATGATTTGGGTTTTTGATTTAGTCATTGCGTTTTACGATCTTTGCGGGGGTCCGGGGGCGGCAGCCCCCGGTAGCGGGGTCCCAGGGGCGGCAGCCCTTGGCGGGGTCCAAGGGGCAGAGCCCCTGGCTGGGGTTGATTTATGTAAAACACATTTTTTAGGTGTTTTCAGTACATTGCGTTTTAGAATGAGTCATTTTTAAGTGGTTTTTGGCCATTGCGTTTTACATATAAGACATTTCTTTGTGTTTTTGGTGCATTGCGTTTTAGGTAAAACACTCTTTTATGTGTTTTCAGTACATTGCGTTTTAGAAAACATACATTTTAAGTGTATTCTGGCCATTGCGTTTTACAAATAAGTCATTTCTTTTGTGTTTTTGGTGCATTGCGTTTTAGGTAAAAACACATTTTTATGTGTTTTCTGGCCATTGCGTTTTACAAATAAGACATTTCTGTGTGTTTTCTGGCCATTGCGTTTTACAAATAAGTCATTTCTTTGTGTTTTTGGTGCATTGCGTTTTAGGTAAAACACATTTTATGTGTTTTCTGGCCATTGCGTTTTACAAATAAGACATTTCTGTGTGTTTTCTGGCCATTGTGTTTTACAAATAAGCCATTTCTTTGTGTTTTTTGTGCATTGCGTTTTAGAAAAATGTCATTTTTTAGGTTTTTTTTTTCATTGCGTTTTATGTAACTAGTGGTTTTTCTATTGCGTTTTACGCAACTGGGTTTTAATTTTTTTTAAAATATAGCAATAGTATACTCGTTTTAAAGATAAAAAAACGCTCGTTTTTTTGGTGCAATTTTTATAAAAAAATAATGTCGTATGAAAGAGTTATTAACGTTTAAAAAATGGGGGGGAATTTGAGGAGAGAGAAACTATTGGCTTGGATTGACTAGAATGCCCTTGAACAAACTCACGCGCCTCTTTTCCTACTTTTAATTTCCCTGATTTAATCTTAGCCCTTGATTAACTTAATGGATGGTCAAGATCACTTCCTATCCTTCCTAGCCAAATAAACTTCCTATTGTATCTCCACCCTATCTTTATATTTTAAAAAAATAAAATATAAAAAGGTTATTGGCGATGGATTTTCTATTATGAACTGGTCCGTAAAAATATACATTATTTGAACAATTTTTTTTAGTTTTATTTTATTTATAAAACATCCAAAATCTAATACAAAGGCAAATAAAACAAAAAACTATAGAAAACAAAAAATGTATAAAATCTACAAACATAATGAAATAAAATTACATGTTAATGGAACGCTACAAAGAATGGGATACAAACATGATTTCTATAAACCCATTTCCTAAAATAACAATTTAAACACATACAATCAAACCAAATCAACACAGTGTATAATTGTACATCCTTGGCACTTCAAAGCATAAATGGCGTCCATCGCCGTAATAGTTTTCCAGCGAGTATCTTCGGTGTATTTGATGGCATCACGCATAAAATCATCAAGAAAGATCTTCAAAAATCATGTGTCTCTTCATAGATAAGAGCATTGATACGCTTTACGCCACATCGCCGTTTTCTTGATACTGTGGAAGCCGTTCCAGAAAACTTTCCGGTGATGCTTTGCTCCTCCTTAACATTTTTCTCTCTTTAAAAAATATTTTAATTTTAACATTGCGTGTGTCTGTATATATGTGGTTATAAAGGTTGTGTTTTTGGAGGCTTAATTTGATCCATTGATTGAATAGGATGAGATTGAAAACCGTATGATTATGATCAATGTGATATCTAACAAAATGTTTTGATTAGTTCACTTTGTTGGTGTTATTAACAATTTCACCCTCAAAAAATCAATTTAATGGTATTATTAACAACTTCACCCTCAAAAAATTCATTTAATGGTGCTTTAACAATTTCACCCTCAAAAAATCAATTTAATGTTGTTGTATAACTTCTAAGCATTTATTGGTGCTTTGTAATCTATTTTTTTGGTGGTATGTATATTTATTAGTGTACAAATCTTGTTAGTTGGTGCTTTGTATTTTAAAACACCACCAAAAATTAAATTTGACACCACCAAAAAAATGATTTTGTACTAGTGTACTTGAAAAAATTAATATACCGGTTCTACTATTTTCTAAAAAAAATTGGGGTCTGTGGACCCCGACCCGGACCATATGGGTCCGCCCCTGATCCTACCCCCAACCCATCCCGCGGTGTCACACCAATTCTACACCCAAAGTATTATAGAACCACAAAACACTTGCGTCACTTACCCACAAGTATTCTGGAACTATGGACCTCACTCTTTTACTCCACCCACCAATCACACACACCTTAAACATCCCTCAAACCTTTACACTTTCTCGCGCAACAAGCTATACCTGTGCACGAAATAGCCTGCCCGTGGGGGTGGCGATAGTTTTACCGTGTGGGTTCAAAACCTGCATGAGGTACCTGTGCCAGTGCCTCGTCCCCTCTTAAGAGGATCTATAAGTTGGGTTTCTTTTATTTATTAATTATTTTCTTTAACACGGTTAAATTTCATTAAACTAATTATAGCATACTAGAACAATACAATGAAGGTATTTGATCTTGTTGCACGATTCTATCCGCTAAGACTATGGGGTATGGGGCGGGGGTTGGGGCGTGGGTTGGGTGAAAACACCCAAGTCACCACCCCAAGTAGGGTTGGGTTTGGGTGTGGCCCCTTGGGCGGGAGTTTAAGGCCGGGCGTGTGGCATGCTAGCGATCCTATGTGGCCGGCTCTTATTGACTTGTTGGCTAGGCATAGCGGGCCATTTTAAATTTTAGGTTTTTTTTTTAAATGTTGTGTGTATTTTTTAAATCTAGATTTTTTTATTTATTTTAATACACATGGCCAAGCCACGCCGGGCTAGCCACTCCCCGCCATACCCCACGGACACGTCACTCACCAGCGGGGGGCTCGAACTCTACGTGTCAACCCATGCCCCAAACCCCCGCCCCACCATACCCCATAGTCTAACCAATAAGTTATAGGGTTTAAGTCTCGACAGGAAAAAGAGTGTACGCATAGCTATAAATGAACCAAAACCTTGTAACAGAAACAATATCGTTAAAAAAACATTAAACTTTGCTTCTTTTGATTTTTGTAAGGCTAGACGGTATGGGGGGTCGTCCCCCTTCGTCCTTGGTCCGGCGCCGGTCCAACACCATCCCGCACCGCAACCCCCCCCCCCCTGCGGCTTCGTCCTTGGCGTCCTCTTCTGGACGTTGGGGACGCTCATAAGAAGACAAAAACTACTCCTCTTCCTCTCTCACACACCTATACATACAATATATACATATACATTTTAGGTCCATCCCCCATTTTCATACCTCCATCCTCTTTGCCCCATCCTCACACCCATCCTACGTGACGGATCACCCTACAAGGGAGGACCATCACCATACCGCATAGCCTAATAAGTAAGGCATTGTAATAACGAAAGTGTATATATTTCTAGACCTCTTATTGTCTTTGTCTATCTATGTTGATGGTAACTAGTGCTCAAACATCTCAATCATGATTTTGTTGGTCTTGGTCATTTGAGAGTAGTTTTTTACTAGTTATTGTCTGGTCTTGGTCTTTCCAAAGGATATTTTACAACTTAAATTGTCTGGGATGTTTTGTTTGTAATCTGGTAGAGGGAAGCAAGTGGATGATGCTCTTTGGCTAGTAATCTGGAAAATATAATTTAATTTATAGAGTTGTTTATTTATAGTTAGAGAAAGAAAATGAAAATATTTAGTGGTGGCCGATGGGTAACCGAAAGATCAGGGAAGTTCCTGAAAGAGACCAAAGCAAGGGACAAACACCAGCATCTATACAGCCATCTTTGATGGTTTCACTTACATTTTTCTTAATTCAATAATATATTTAACTTTTATTTTTAGATCCATTCCTTCTCCATCAGTTATAATGATTGACTGATAACCTTTTTAGAAGGGAAAATCATGAAATTATGTTTGTTTACTAATAAGTTTACCAACATGGCTATTGATTCTAAGCTTTTCAAAAACAATGTTTGATTTTTTTTAAATCACAGAAATGTAATATAAAGCAATAAGATTCTCATGTGGCTTTCTTGTGCGCCAAGTGGACGCAAATCTTTAATCTATTGCGACAAAAATACAAATAAAAAAAAAATCTTGTGCACCAAGTGAATGAAAATCTTCTAATCTGTCTTGGACAAGGGCGGCCACGTTTTCACTAGTTGTTGCGTGTCGCAAGAGCCTTTTCCACCTAGGCGCAAATGCATGAATATTATGCGCCATGTGACAGAAAAATTGGCACATGTTATGTTATTTTTAGATTGAATTATTTGAATATCAAACAATCAGCAATTTTAATGGTTAATCAGGTTATTTTCTTGATTTTCCTTCTTTAAAAAAAGTGTATATATTAAAAATCTAACCTTTAAGGTTCACCTCTTACATGTATGGCTATATAAAAACATGGTCTAACATCAAAATACCATTAAACCATATATCCTTTGTTATTATGTAATTAGACCCATCTGACCTTAAACCCTTTAGCTAGTGCCACTACTGCCACTAACCTTCGCCTGTTAGATTTCTAATAGCCACTCATTTTTCCGATAAGGTTCGAATGTATTTCTATTTTCTTTTGTATATACGTTGCCTTATAAAACATTCATTTCAGTAATTTTTGTCTCTTAGTTTTTTCTTGACACTGAAATATATAGTTTGTGGCTTAGTTGTTTTTTTTGACACCGAAATAGCTTGTTGCTTAGTTGTTTTTTGAAACTGAAAATTTGTTTCTTCTCCACGTGCGATGGCGTATAAAGATTTCTATAGTATTTTTTCCTTTTTTCGGGCATCAACGTTCAACAAAAAAAAATTAGTCTTTTCTTCTTTTTTCTTGTTTTGTTGTAATTGTTGTAGTCACCAACGTTTGTTAGTGTGTTATCTAATATCTTTGTGCATATATGCCCTCATTATATCATGGTTATTTTGATGATGTTAAAAATTCAAACGTAGAGGTATGGTTCATGTAAGAACCAACTTTAGGGCGAGAAGTGCGAAAATCAGTATGAACACAACTAAAACTACTTAAACAAACTTGATTTTTTTTTCCATTATATGGAAGGGAAATTGTATAATATTGGTAATCTATTACGGATAGTAGTGTAGATGGAAAGAAAATTGTATATGTGTTGTCAAGAAATATCGCACATGTGCATCACTAATTGTTATTCGAATTAAAAACGATAAAAAAATATTAATAAAAAGTTGCGGTGTTAATGGAAAACTAAAAAAGAAAATTGTGTGTTTAAGTAATTTTGGTTGTGTTCACCCTATATATATAGTGAAAGTGTAAAATGTCACACCCCCAAAATCCACACGCGGAGTATCACCGCTTGGAGGCGTGACATGACCAGGATCAAGCCATCAATCATATCAAACATAGCATTTAATAATAATAAAAGTAGTTAAGGTAGTTCATCATGACATGATTGATGTTTCAAAACCAAACATTGTTTAAGTAGCGGAAGCATAGTAATGTAATCTCAAAATAGTTATAAGTTCAGATATTGATCATGATCCGTATCCCACAACGACCTGCTCCTCCTTGTGCAAGCTCCCAAAAAGTACCTAAGGTCCTGCAAGGCATGCAGCAAATAATCAACAAACTAGTTGAGCGAGTTCACAGAAAGTAAGTTCGTAACAGTAATGCGTAAGTTCATCTAGAGGGGGGCTTCCCGTACATGTATATACTATTGGTGAGGGATTCTCACGTTCATCCTTTATAATGGGGGCTTCCCATTATGGTACTTACTAGACTAGTGCAACCATGTGTTCTTCTTAAACCGAGAACAGGAATACGTACTGGGTCACATAGGCTTTACGTGACGTGTCCTTCCCCGAGGACAGTGGTACGCGTGGGGGCTACGTAGGCTTTACGCAGCGTGTCCTTCCGACCCGGAAGACAGTAGTAGGTATTGGGTTACGTAGGCTTTACGTAACGTGTCCTCCCGACCCGGGAGACAAATGGCAATTACTGGGTTACGTAGGCTTTACGTAACGTGTCCTGACTATCCTGAGGACGATGGTCTATAGTCTAGTGAATGCGTAAGTACGAGTAATCATTCCATATCAACATTTCCAACCCAATTCCCAACCCGGGAATCCCATGCCTTGGCTGTGTGAACTCACCTTGGTTTTCTCGGCAGATACACAAAGAGTACAGGTAGCAAGTAAATGGTCAACCACGTCCTATCACGGTTTTTGTACAAGTCAGGTTTTGACTTAAGTAATACACATATAAAACATACAAGTTAACATGTTTCGAGCACTTATAGAACATGGTAACACTTAGCAGTCAAGAGCATAACTTGTGCGTTCTAATCTTGGCCCAACATAGCATTCACCCAAATAACATATCGGCCCAATAACATAACGCATGACAGTCAATTGCATAAGTCCAAAATGTTTGGCCCAGAATGATTGGGCCCGTGACAGTGTAGGCCCAAAACAGTGTACGTGCATAACTGGTCTCGAGTCGCAACCGGCGATCTCGAGTCGCAACAGGGGGTTACGAGTCGCAACAGCTGGTTACGAGTCGCAACAGGTGGTCTCGGCTCGTCATGGTCCGGTTACGAGTCGCAACAAGACTCGCAACCATGGTTTCGGTTCATGCTGTTGTGGTCTCGAGTCGGGATGGTGAGGTATCGACTCGCAATCTGGGTCGCAACAAGGCATCTAACAACTTTCCATGATTTTAGACAATTTACTTCCGTAATTTCAGCTAACACATTGGCAGTTTCACAAATCGGATCAAATGGCAATTATTCTCAATCATACACATCTTTAATATTATCATTAAGAACAATTAACAGTTTACCATTCAAGCAATCATCGATCAAACAGGGTTTTCTAATCATCCATTCCTATGAACCCTTATGAAACATATGAACAATATTCATATCATTCTAGTTAAACATCATATAAGCCATTTACTGATTTTATCTCATACAATCCGAACATGATTTCTAAAATACACCTTAACATGTAGATATGTCCAATCATCCACGTACAACCCATACAGCTGATTAATGAATATCAAATCTTAACAATCACACATAAGAGCCGATTATATAACAATCATATTATCATTCAACCGATATTAAATCACAGCCGATTTACATAACATGTAACACATCACGATTACAAACATAATGTAAAGCACTAACCGATATCAAAGAGGTGAGTAGGATTTGATCCGAGCGTGGATCCTTGGTGCCGTCGGGTTTCAACTCAAGCCGAGAGGGAGAGACGAGAGAGAGAGAAGTAGGGTTGTGTGTGTGAGTGTTTACGTGTTTAGGAAAAACATGAAATCAAACCCCTAACTTGGTTTGTATTTGCGAGTGGGGAGTGGGCCGAGCCCAACTCGGCTATCTAATGGGATCCGGTTTCAAGGAGCGGCCCGAATGGCTTGTGTGACCGGTTATAATGTGTGGTTTGGGTTCGGCTCAATTAACATACAAAAATATATCACACAATGCACATAATAACATAATCACATAGTTATCCAATTAATAGCGTTCTCAATAGCACGAATCGTTACACAAAGTAAGTCTAAAGTTCGAGTTGTCACATTATCCCCAACTAATTGGAAATTTCATCCCGAAATTTGGTATGCACTCACTGAGGAAGCTAGGTAAGTTATAACGTTCACTGATTTTCCTGGGGTGTCACATCCTCCCCCGTTGATCTGGAATTTCGTCCCGAAATTCCGAAGTAGTAGCTTCAGTCTCAGTAGTGGTTGCATTGGTTCCGAATAACTGGGGGTACTTTTCTGTCATCCTGTCTTCGCGTTCCCAGGTGTACTCTGGGCCACGTTTGGAGTTCCAACGTACTCGAACAAGAGGGATTCTCTTGCTTTTGAGGACCTTCACATCCCGGTCCGTGATTTCAACTGGTTCCTCGACGAACTGCAACCGCTCGTCGATAGTGAGTTCTTTGAAAGGAATGATGAGGTTTTCATCTGATAGGCACTTCTTTAGGTTCGACACATGAAAGACATTGTGAACTGCCCCGAGTTCAGCTGGTAGATTCAACTTGTAGGCTACTTTGCCGATTTTCTCAATGATCTCGAATGGTCCGACATATCGCGGATTTAGTTTGCCCCGTTTGCCAAAACGAACCACACCCTTCCAGGGTGAAACTTTTAATAAAACCCGGTCCCCGACCTGAAATTCCAACGGCTTTCTACGCTTATCCGCGTAGGCTTTCTGACGGTCGCGTGCTGCCGCCATGCGTTGTCGTATCTGTGCAATCTTTTCTGTGGCGTCCACTACAATCTCTGGACCCGTAATCTGACTATCCCCCACCTCTGCCCAACAGAGAGGTGACCGGCATTTACGCCCGTACAATGCCTCGAATGGAGCGGCTTGAATGCTGGTGTGATAACTGTTATTATACGAGAACTCCACCAAAGGGAGGTGTTTTTCCCAGCCGTTGCCGAAATCTATAACGCATGCCCGAAGCATGTCTTCTAGAGTTTGGATCGTTCGCTCAGACTGCCCATCCGTCTGAGGGTGATATGCTGTGCTCATGTCTAACCGTGAGCCGAAAGATTTGTGCATCGCTTGCCATAGCTCTGACGTGAATCGTGCATCGCGATCCGAAATGATGGAGATGGGCACCCCGTGCCTCGAAACAACTTCTTTAAGATAGACGTCTGCGAGAGTGGAGAACTTATCCGTTTCCTTTATAGGTAGGAAGTGTGCAGACTTGGTGAGTCGATCCACGATCACCCATATCGTATCGTTCCCACGTTGAGATCTTGGTAGGCCTGTAACGAAATCCATGGAAATTTCTTCCCATTTCCATTGGAGTATCTTAGGCTGTTGAAGTAGACCCGCTGGTTTCTGGTATTCAACTTTGACTCTCGCACAGGTCAAACATTTTCCAACGTACGTAGCGATGTGGGCCTTCATACTAGGCCACCAATAAGTAGTGCTGATGTCGTGGTACATTTTATCCGACCCTGGATGTACCGAGTAGCGAGACTTGTGTGCTTCGTCCATTACAAGTTCGCGTAGACCGCCATAAAGTGGGACCCAAATACGCCCCGTTACATAGTAAGCGCCGTCTGCCTTCTGTTCCAATCGTTGTCGTGAGCCGCGTAAGGCTTCAGCCTTGACGTTTTCGGGTTTTAATGCTTCTACCTGAGCATCTCGTATCTGTGCAGGAAGGCTAGACTGAATCGTAAGCTGTAGCGCTCGCACGCGCCGTGGTAAAGTGTCTTTCCGACTGAGGGCATCAGTCACAACGTTGGCCTTGCCTGGATGGTACTTGATGGCGCATTCGTAATCGTTCAGTAATTCAACCCATCTTCGTTGACGCATGTTCAAATCCTTCTGCTTAAGGATATGCTCGAGACTCCTGTGATCGGTGTATATCGTGCATCTGGTACCATACAGGTAGTGTCGCCATATCTTAAGCGCGAAAACAACGGCTCCCAGCTCTAAATCGTGCGTCGTGTAGTTCCGTTCATGAATCTTAAGTTGACGAGAGGCGTAGGCAATAACTTTATCCCGCTGCATCAATACGCAACCCAGACCCTGTATTGATGCGTCACAATATACTACGAAATCGTCTGTGCCCTCTGGCAAGGAGAGGATAGGTGCACTGCAAAGTCTATCCTTTAAGTACTGAAAAGCTGTCTCCTGGGGCTCTCCCCAGCGATAAACGACACCCTTCTGTGTCAGTAGCGTGAGCGGCTGAGCAATCTTTGAAAAGTCCTTGATGAACCGCCGATAATAACCTGCCAAACCCAAGAATTGGCGTATTTCTGTCGGTGTACGCGGTGCAGGGCAGTTTCTAATCGAATCTACCTTGGATGGATCGACATGAATCCCATCCTTGTTCACTACGTGGCCTAAGAAGTGGACTTCACGAAGCCAGAAGTCGCATTTAGAAAGTTTAGCGTACAGCTGTTCCTTCCGAAGGAGTTCCAAAATAAGGCGTAGATGCTGCTCGTGCTCCTCCTGACTCTTGGAGTAGATCAGGATGTCGTCGATGAAGACAATGACAAACTTGTCAAGACAGGGTGTGCACACCCTGTTCATAAGGTCCATAAATATAGCAGGCGCGTTCGTTAACCCGAACGGCATGACAAGAAACTCGTAGTGGCCGTAACGAGTTCTGAATGCGGTTTTAAAGACGTCCTCATCCCGGACTCTCAGCTGATGATACCCTGACCTCAAGTCTATCTTCGAATAGTAGCACGACCCTTGCAACTGGTCGAATAAGTCGTCTATGCGTGGAAGAGGATAACGGTTCTTCACCGTTACCTTGTTGAGTTCACGGTAGTCGATACACATCCTGAACGTACCGTCTTTCTTTTTCACGAAAAGTACTGGAGCTCCCCAAGGCGAAGAGCTTGGACGAATGAAGCCCTTTTCCAAGAGCTCTTGTAGCTGCTTTGACAGTTCCTCCAATTCTGATGGAGCTAGACGATACGGTGCGCGAGCTATGGGTGCTGCTCCTGGAGCGAGCTCGATCTGAAATTCGACCTGACGATGAGGAGGTAATCCAGGTAAGTCTTCAGGAAATACCTGAGGAAAGTCACGTACAACTGGAATATCCTCCAGTTTCTTTTCCTTTGCTGATGCGTCTGAAACGAGTGCCAGAATGGCAGTGTGCCCCTTTCGTAAGCATTTCTGAGCCTTCAAGAAAGAGATGATGCCAACCACAGCACCACTCTTGTCGCCTTGGACTTCGAGAGGTTCTTGACCAGAACGAGGAATACGAATTATCTTCTCGCTGCATAAGATTTCTGCCTGGTGTTGGGATAACCAATCCATCCCAATCACGACGTCGAAGCTACCCAAAACTATGGGAATGAGATCTATAGAGAAAACTTGACCAGCTAGGATAAGATTACAACCCTGAACTACGTGCGTGGCTTCTAGACTTTTACCGTTAGCTAACTCTACTACATGTTTGGTGGGTAAAAGTGTTGGTGCACGTTTTAGCAGTTGACACATTTTCACAGACATATAGCTTGTATCCGCACCCGAATCAAACAAAACAGTAACGTAAATATTGTCGAGGAGAAACTTACCCATAACCACATTGGGATCGTTCACTGCGTCACCTCGACCTAGCACAAAAGCGCGTCCCCTAGTCTCGTTGCCATTGTTGTTGTTGTTTCCACCGTTGTTGTTCCCGTTGCCCTGGTTATTGTTGTTGCGATTCTGGTTCAACTGAGGGCAGTCGCGTTTGAAATGACCTTCAGCCCCACACTGGAAACATCCCCGGTTTCCACGCTGTGGCTGCTGTTGCTGCTGTGGGTTCTGTGGAGCTGGTTGTTGCGGTTGCTGGTTCTGGTTTGCAGGCCGTGGGCTCCTACAGTCTTTGGCCTCGTGACCCATCTTGAGACACCTTTGACAACGACCCTTGTTGCACTGGCCGCTGTGATGCCTGTTGCAGTTGTGACACTTAGGGTGAAAACCCTGATATCTTCCCCGTCTATGACCACCAGAGGATTGCTGACCAGGACTCTGGTAATGGTCAGTCTTCTGTTGCTGAGCTTGAGACTGAACAGATGCTGAACCTTTACTGGAATCTCCATCCCACTTTCTTTTGCTGTCACCAGTAGTAGCGGGAGTAGCTGAAGGAGTGACTGTAGCAGTAGCGTTGACACGCTTAGGCAGTTTATTCTGATCCACTGCCTGGTCGGTGATGCGATGAGCGAGGCGCTGAATTTCCTGGATGTTGTCAAGATTAGCCGAGGTAACATGGCTATGGATCTCTGGCGCCAATCCCTTGAGATACATCTCAATGCGCTTGTATGGAGGGTCCACCATGGTTGGACACAGAACGGCCAGCTCATTCGACCGTTTAGTATACGCTTCGATCTCTGATCCAACCATTTTCAAATTATACAGATCGTCTTCCAACTTGTGAATATCTTCACGTGTACAATACTCCCTCTTAATAAGTTCCTTAAAATCCTTCCAGGGTGTGGCGTTAGCAGCTGCCAACCCCAGAATCTGCACCTGCGCGTTCCACCAGGTTAGCGCGATTCCTTCCAAGGTGCCAGTTGCATACTTAACCTTGCGAGCCTCAGGGCAGTCGCACATTTCGAATACTGACTCTAGCTTTTCAAACCAGTGGAGGAGTCCCACTGCCCCCTCTGTGCCGCTGAAGGTACTTGGACGACAGTCCATGAAGTTCTTAAAGGTGCAAACTTGCTGCGCTGGTTGACCTATTGTGTATGAATAGGGCAAAGTTTAAATACAAGGGCTAGGTTAGGAATGTAGGATCTAAAGATCCTAGCGTAAGTTATGACTACAGGATGTTCTACCTGCTTGAGCAGCTGCAAGTGCCGCAGCAACTTGAGCTTGAACGAGAGCCTCTAGCTGGGCTTGAGTCATGTTGATTCGTCCAGACATGATCTTCATAGTAAAAGTAACGTAAGTGAGAGTGGTTCGCGAGTAGGGCGATGACAGAAAAGCGTAAGCACGTAGGGATTCTCATGCTACAGTATCATGTGTATCTAAACGTAATGCGAGCAAAGTTCTAAGCAGTTCTAGCAAACAGGCAATAAACATAAACCTTATTACCTAGGATGTCGAGTCTTGCACGTGGAGCGAAGCGTCGTTGTGGATCGTTGTGAGCACTGTTCTGGTTATAGTCTGGTTTTAATAAAAACGTTTTCCCATATTAAAACCTAGTTCTCTATAACCAATGGCTCTGATACCAATCTGTCACACCCCCAAAATCCACACGCGGAGTATCACCGCTTGGAGGCGTGACATGACCAGGATCAAGCCATCAATCATATCAAACATAGCATTTAATAATAATAAAAGTAGTTAAGGTAGTTCATCATGACATGATTGATGTTTCAAAACCAAACATTGTTTAAGTAGCGGAAGCATAGTAATGTAATCTCAAAATAGTTATAAGTTTCAGATATTGATCATGATCCGTATCCCACAACGCCCTGCTCCTCCTTGTGCAAGCTCCCAAAAAGTACCTAAGGTCCTGCAAGGCATGCAGCAAATAATCAACAAACTAGTTGAGCGAGTTCACAGAAAGTAAGTTCGTAACAGTAATGCGTAAGTTCATCTAGAGGGGGGCTTCCCGTACATGTATATACTATTGGTGAGGGATTCTCACGTTCATCCTTTATAATGGGGGCTTCCCATTATGGTACTTACTAGACTAGTGCAACCATGTGTTCTTCTTAAACCGAGAACAGGAATACGTACTGGGTCACATAGGCTTTACGTGACGTGTCCTTCCCCGAGGACAGTGGTACGCGTGGGGGCTACGTAGGCTTTACGCAGCGTGTCCTTCCGACCCGGAAGACAGTAGTAGGTATTGGGTTACGTAGGCTTTACGTAACGTGTCCTCCCGACCCGGGAGACAAATGGCAATTACTGGGTTACGTAGGCTTTACGTAACGTGTCCTGACTATCCTGAGGACGATGGTCTATAGTCTAGTGAATGCGTAAGTACGAGTAATCATTCCATATCAACATTTCCAACCCAATTCCCAACCCGGGAATCCCATGCCTTGGCTGTGTGAACTCACCTTGGTTTGCTCGGCAGATACACAAAGAGTACAGGTAGCAAGTAAATGGTCAACCACGTCCTATCACGGTTTTTGTACAAGTCAGGTTTTGACTTAAGTAATACACATATAAAACATACAAGTTAACATGTTTCGAGCACTTATAGAACATGGTAACACTTAGCAGTCAAGAGCATAACTTGTGCGTTCTAATCTTGGCCCAACATAGCATTCACCCAAATAACATATCGGCCCAATAACATAACGCATGACAGTCAATTGCATAAGTCCAAAATGTTTGGCCCAGAATGATTGGGCCCGTGACAGTGTAGGCCCAAAACAGTGTACGTGCATAACTGGTCTCGAGTCGCAACCGGCGATCTCGAGTCGCAACAGGGGGTTACGAGTCGCAACAGCTGGTTACGAGTCGCAACAGGTGGTCTGGGCTCGTCATGGTCCGGTTACGAGTCGCAACAAGACTCGCAACCATGGTTTCGGTTCATGCTGTTGTGGTCTCAAGTCGGGATGGTGAGGTATCGACTCGCAATCTGGGTCGCAACAAGGCATCTAACAACTTTCCATGATTTTAGACAATTTACTTCCGTAATTTCAGCTAACACATTGGCAGTTTCACAAATCGGATCAAATGGCAATTATTCTCAATCATACACATCTTTAATATTATCATTAAGAACAATTAACAGTTTACCATTCAAGCAATCATCGATCAAACAGGGTTTTCTAATCATCCATTCCTATGAACCCTTATGAAACATATGAACAATATTCATATCATTCTAGTTAAACATAATATAAACCATTTTACTGATTTTATCTCATACAATCCGAACATGATTTCTAAAATACACCTTAACATGTAGATATGTCCAATCATCCACGTACAACCCATACAGCCGATTAATGAATATCAAATCTTAACAATCACACATAAGAGCCGATTATATAACAATCATATTATCATTCAACCGATATTAAATCACAACCGATTTACATAACATGTAACACATCACGATTACAAACATAATGTAAAGCACTAACCGATATCAAAGAGGTGAGTAGGATTTGATCCGAGCGTGGATCCTTGGTGCCGTCGGGTTTCAACTCAAGCCGAGAGGGAGAGACGAGAGAGAGAGAAGTAGGGTTGTGTGTGTGAGTGTTTACGTGTTTAGGAAAAACATGAAATCAAACCCCTAACTTGGTTTGTATTTGCGAGTGGGGAGTGGGCCGAGCCCAACTCGGCTATCTAATGGGATCCGGTTTCAAGGAGCGGCCCGAATGGCTTGTGTGACCGGTTATAATGTGTGGTTTGGGTTCGGCTCAATTAACATACAAACATATATCACACAATGCACATAATAACATAATCACATAGTTATCCAATTAATAGCGTTCTCAATAGCACGAATCGTTACACAAAGTAAGTCTAAAGTTCGAGTTGTCACATTATCCCCAACTAATTGGAAATTTCGTCCCGAAATTTGGTATGCACTCACTGAGGAAGCTAGGTAAGTTATAACGTTCACTGATTTTCCTGGGGTGTCACATAAAATACAATATTGCTTAACGCACGAGCATACGTTGTGAAATTACATGAATTGTAAAATTCAATGGAACATGTTATATAAATCTAGTAATAATGTGTTTTTCTAATCACGCATGTTATAATTATATAATAAAGCATGTTATAATTATGTAACGAAACATGTTATATAATCATGCGTGATTATGTCTTTTCAACATGTGTGATTATGGTTTCTCAACATGCGTGATTAGGGTTTTAAGTTGTACAATGTGCATAATTTCACAGCGTATGCTCGTAGGTTAAGGAGGATTGTACGTTAACCGGCCTCTCTCTCTCTCTCTCTCTCTCTCTATATATATATATATATATATATATATATATATATATATATATATATATATTCATGAACGTCCGTTTGTATTTGTAAACACTCATTTGTGTTTGTTTGTGTTCGCTTTTATCCGGCGCCTAATAAATTAACAAATAGACATGAAGACATTCATTTCTTTAATGAACGAATACAAACAAAAAATCTTGTTTGATAAGTGTCTATAAACAGTTCATGAACACATTATTCCCTTAACAAATGAACATACCTTGTTCGTGTTCGTTCGGTTCGTTTGTAGCCCTATCTACAAGGTAGGCTGTTGGTGCCTGAATACTCTCTGCCTAAGCCGAGTACTCCCTGAGTACTCTCAACTCTGACTAGAGAGCAGCTAACGACTTAATTAGTTTGTTTGTTAAAAGTGACCTATCAGAATTCTCAGGTATATTTTCGTTGTTTTTTTAGAAAAAAAAATTATAGATCTTCATTACCCAATAGAATTATATAAACTAAAATTCGGTGGATTGGTATATTACTTTATTACCCCGTGATAAAAGAATAATTTTTTATGGCTCACGTAAATGAAAATAATGTTTTACCTGTCCTAAATTAGGATTGTAATCGAGTCAAGCCAGGTTAAGCTTAATCTCAAACTTAAATGAACCAGCTCGGCTTGTTTAAGGTTCGAGCAAGCTCGAACCAAATCGAGTGGCTCGTTAATTGTTTTAGTTTTTAACAAACATTGAGAACATAAAAAACAAAACATAAATACTCATATATCTATGTGTATTATTTTTATTTTTTCTAATATTTTAAAGACTGAATTACATATTAAAAGTATTATATTTATAGTTTTTGCTTATTTGCTTATATTTTTATATGTTATTGATTAATTAAGCTTAAAATTGTTAGGACTTTAAACCCCTCTCACATTTTTATTTATTTTAATACATTGAAAATCAAAACTAATTAATATATATTAAATAATATAGTTTGATCCGGCTTTTGAGCTCACGAACCGAGCCCAACCTAGCTCGAGCTTGGCTCGTTTACAAATCAAGCCGACCAGAGCCGACTCATTTACAACCGAACTTTTTTTTCTAGCCGAGCTTTTTTCGAGAGTAGATTTTTTAACACATATATCCTAAATGCATGATACACGTTAGGTTGGGGTTTCTTTGTGACCTTAAATTACATGTAGTATTTAATTTAATTAAATAATATACATATCTTTTAATAAAATTAGGTAACCAATGGTATTTTGATATTAGAATTAAGGATCATGTGTTTTAAAATATTATTTTCTCTGGATGGTGTGGACATTATGTAATAATTAATCATTGTAATGTGTCATTTTGAAAAGGAAACAAGACATATTATAGTACTAAGTATTGAGGAAATTAATATTAATACAGAAAAGGCGAGTAGTTGTCTTGTAATCTAGTCCCAAAGAGGCTGGAACTCCCAAGGATTATATTTCTAATAATGCTTCGAATACCTGGCCTAGTCTACCCACGTCACAATGTCTTACTTGCCTCGCCAATACAAATATATAGATATATATACACATATATAGATTATTAAAGTTAATTAGAAAACCTGTTATGACTTATGACACAAGTACCTAAATCTACAAGCCCACAACTAACAAATAAATTAAATAATGAAATGATGTGTAACAACAAAACAAAAACCATTTGCTTCTTATCCTTACTTATTGTATCCATAAATGCCTTAATCAAAAAATTTGAATAACACTTTGCACTTCAGTTGCATATACCTTCTTTTAATATTTTCTTTTAACAAAAAGGTAAAAGTGAAAGAATAAGAAAAAAAACAATATTTTATTTATTTTACATAGAGTATATACATCCAAAATAAAATTACAATACATTAAAAGAAACCTTTAAAACATAATAACTAAAACCCAAAGTCATTAACTTAATTGGCACACTGTCTAGTCCCTTTTTTTCCTTCGTTTCATATTATGTTTTTCTAGACCTCACGATTAAGTGTGGTGGACCTTGGTCTCGATCGCAAGGTAACACAAAGTGGGTTCGCCATTTCGCAAGACAACTTCAACACCTCTGACAAGTCGACATCGTACCCATCGCACCTCCCAAACTCAAACTCTTGCAACAACGACGCCACCCAAAAGCTAACCGTCGCCAGCCCAAGGCTCTTCCCGGGGCAACTTCGCCGACCCGACCCAAACGGAGCCAACCTCAAGTCAGATCCCATAACCGACATATCCATCAACCCTTCTGTTTTGTTCAAGAACCTCTCTGGTCGAAACTCTAGTGGGCCATTCCAGATTTGTGGGTCCCGGGTGATGGCCCACATGTTCACCATTGCAGTCGTGCCAGCTGGCACGTGATGTCCGTCGATTATCGTGTCCGTGATGGCTAGACGTGCCCACGATAACAACGGGCCTGGTGGGTGTAGCCTCAGAACTTCTCTCACCACCGCGGGTAGATAAACCAAACTAGTGATGTCGGTTTCTGTCACCGCACGCGACCTACCCACGACCCGGTCAAGCTCTTCTTGAACCTTTTGTTGTACATCAGGATGTAACACCAACCTTGCTAAGATCCACTCTATCAGCACTGCTACCGTGTCGGTTCCTCTAAATATCATTTCCTGTTGATAAAAAGTTTAACATAGGTTTATTTAAAACAATAAAAGTTACTAAATATGGCAAGGGATAATGGTACAAGACAAAACACAACCACCATAACCTAACGATCAAGTTTTTGTGCTTAATTATTATATCCTGAAAAGGCTTTCTTTGTATTTTCTTGTAATATATTTGAGGATTATTTGTTTATTACACCGTTGAATAACAACTTTTAAGATTAATTGATATTGAATATTTATATTATTTGTATATAGAATTATTGTTTTGAAAACTGGTAGAAGAATATGAGACGGTCCTGGTCCTGAAAACATTGAAAATAATATTTTCTTACCCAAAGGACCGCGATCATGTCCGGTTCGGATAACTTGTCCGACCCGTCCAGCGATAGCAAGACGTCGGTGAAGTCACTATTCACATGTGAAGGTTGATCTCGGTGTTCGTCGATGATTCGTTTCACAAACCGGTTAACTTTAGGGACAAGTTTGGAGCACCTGGACCGGACCCCTTGGAGGTCAAAATCGGACAACCAAGGAAGATGGTCAGTCCAGTTAAGCACACCCAAAAGATCATACCCTTCATCCACACGCTTCCTGAGCTCAACCGAATCAACATCGTTTGAGTCGACCCGATACTTCCTACCAAACACTGACCACATCATGTTACTCAACGAAGCTCGCTTCAACACCTCACGAACACACACGGACGAAGTTGTCTTCTTTTGGTTTTGTAACATCTCCACCATCTGAGAACAAATAACTGTCCTCTGCCGTTCAGAAACATTAATCTGCTTCGGACAGAAAAGATGAGTGGCCGCAATCCGTCGTAGCGTCCGCCAGTAAACACCATAAGGTGCAAACCCGATGGCTCGGTTAAACATCAACCTATAAGCCGACTCCTTAACCGGACGGTCAGCGAAAGCCGAACTGTTAAGAATATCTTTAGCCACCTCAGGGTTGCACGTGACCACAACACGCGTCTCGCCCAAGCTGAACGCCATTAACCGGCTCGCACCGCAATAGTTTGCGGCTGCAGCGAGCTTACGGTGGGCGAGACCGGTCATGAGGTGCATGCTACCGATGAAGGGGTAGCCTCTTGGGCCTGGGATGGTGGATTTACGGTTGGGTTTGGACCAAGCGGGCCCACCGGGTCGAGCCCATTGGAACAAGATCTTAACACAACATGCTAGAGCAAAAATGGTAATAAAGAGGAACAAGTTGATGGAATAAGTGTATTTAGATTTAGAAGCGAGTGCAAAAAGCCAGAGAGAGTCGATGTGTGTTGTTGCCATGAGTGTGAGTGTGTGTGTTTTTGGGTGTTGTTTGATGATGAAAAATGAGTGGAAAGAGTGGGTATTTATAGGAAAAAAAAGGATGAATAACCGCCGACAGTGTGATTCTTTGTAGTTCGAGGGTCAATATATCAAGGAATACCATGTTAGTTATTACTACTACCGTCATACTCGTAAAATTATTTAACCACATACACATTTTTTGTCATTATACAATTAAAATGCGTACGTCACTAGCACGCTCTCTTTTCAAATTGTTTAAATATATTTTGTTTATCCTAAATTTTGCACCGTCGTCATGTAACAACTTGGGAGGTGGTATGTTATATCAATACAAAAAAAAAATCATGATATAACTTATAAATAAATATAAAAATGAGAGGAAGGTTAATTAAGTTACTCAACATGTGTTAAAGTAAATTTATATGAAGATATAGTATTTTTTTTTTTAGATATAGAACCGTGAGAACGAAAAAAAAACTACTAGAACTTGGTCAAAAACAATTCGTAAATAAAGAAAATTTATACATGTGTAAATTTGCTATTTACACATGTGTAAAAAAAACTTATTAAGGGTGATTTTGAAAAGAGAGATGAATTATTTAAAGAGTAAATTCTTTTTATAATGTTTTGTAACACCCATAAAATAATAAACATAAAGATAAATGTGTGTGTATATATATGCTTGCATATTATATGGCAATAATATAAGTGCGATAACTAGGAACATTGGATCTAGTTACATACATCTGAAATTATAATAAAAGAATGGATTATAGCCTTTTTAAAATAAAAACCAAACTTGTGGGACTAAAGTTGACTAAAAGGAAACTTGATGTTTTAAAAATATCAAAATTGAAACAACACACATATGTGTGTGTGGGGAGTGTGTGGGAAACCTCATAAAACCTAATCCAACAATTTCTATAAATTGAATGGCAAATTGGGTTTAAAGCTTATACATGAACTGAAATAATTATCCATACGTGATAAACATAAGATATGTTGTAATTTTCCTTTTGATGATGATTGGTTTATGGATGAACCTGAGTTAATGAGTTCCTGAATAGGTTATTGATAGTGTGATCTAAAAGATGAAATATACATGCTTAGAGCTATGCTATTAAATGAAATTTTGAAGAACTTGTTTTTAATCGTGTGTTTGGAATCTTAACCATATGTAGGAAGAAGTGGGTTTTAGATGATAGGTTAGAATGCATGATTTATGATGGTTTGTTTATGCATCATTATATAATGAATTGAAATCTAGAGGTTAATTTGATCATATTGAAGGTATTAACTTGATGAGATGAAAACACATGGTTAGGAGTTGTGTACTTGTGCTAATAAAAATAGGTTAAAATTTATGCCCGTAAGCTATATAAAAAACGTAAATGAAAGTTAGGTGTTGATAATGTATGAAAAACCTTGATGAGAATTATATAAAACTTTACATGCCATACATTATAAGATTCTCATCAAGGTAATTGGGTTGTAATATTTAGGCAACTCAAGTGAAGCTCCGGGCGCTTAAGCCGGGACGGACATACGTTTGAAGGTAAAGCTTTGAGGTACATGGCTATATGCTTCGTTAGTTAATGTTGTTGATTCAAAAGAATGGTTGTGAAAATGTTTATCAGTGGAAGTGGTTGCTCATAAGTGATGATATTCATAAGAGTAAACTAAACGGGTCAAATAAACGTAAACGCAAACCGAATAATGGGAGCGTGAAACATTAAAATAATGAGCCCGGGTAATGGGTAGTAGTTGAAAATAAACATAAACGCAAACTGAGTAACGGGAGCGTGAAACACAAGAATAATAAGCCCGGGTAATGGGTTGTAGTTGAAAGGGAATAATCTCATGAAAAGAATCTGGATGGTTTAAGCTTTAGTGCTTAAACCTCATAACATGTCAAATATAAACGCAACCCGGTAACAAGAGTGTTAAACATAAGAATTATGGATCCGGGTAATCGATTATTGTTTAAATATGTTAAGAAATGAACCCCAAGCGATTAAAGTGAATTTGGATGTAAATTGGGTGAAAAGAAAACATGTTCAGCTGACATGACCAGGTGGAAACCTGACCCAGCTAGGGGAGGGTTCTGAGAAGAAAACATGTTCAGCTGACCCAGCCAGGTGAAACTTGAACCGGATGGGGGAGGAGGCTGAGAATATATATATATATATATATATATATATATATATATATATATATATATATATATATATATATATATATATATATATATATATGGGACCGCTAGAATGAGAACCACCCCGAGTTGTAAGAACCGCGAGAACCACACCATCCGGGTCGTCGTTTACCACGATTTTTTTTTACAACTAGATGTGTGTATTATAAACACATCCGTAAAAAAAAAAATTTAAACGCCGCGCCCGAGGGGGTAGTTTTTTACACCACAAGTTTGGTGTTTTTATTTTTTTTTCTTTTTTCTTTTTTTTACACCAAACTTGTGGTGTAAAAAACTACCCCATCGGGCGCGGCGTTTAAAATTTTTTTTTACGGATGTGTTTATAATACACACATCTAGTTGTAAAAAAAAATCGTGGTAAACGGCGATCCGGATGGTGTGGTTCTCGCTGTTCTTACAACTCGGGGTGGTTCTCATTTTAGCGCAATTCTATATATATATAGAGAGAGTAAGGTTCATGCGGGAACCACCTTTATTGCGAGAACCAATGTGAACACAACCCAAAATAGCTAACAAAAACCTAAAAAAACCTAACCCCAACCCCCTCCCCCCCCCAAAAAAAAACCTAACCCCAACCCCCTCCCCCCCCCCCCAAAAAAAAAAAAGAACCTAACTCCACCCCCCCCCCCAAGCTACATGCTAAAAACTAAAACCCCCAAAAAACCTAAAAAAAACCTAACCGCCCCTCCCCCCCCCCCCCAAAAAAAAAAAAAAAAAACCTAAACCCCCCCCCCCCAAGCTAAAATGTTAAAAACTAAACCGCCAAAAAACCTAAAAAAATCAAAAAAAAAATCTAAATTTTTTTTAATATTTTTTATGTTAAAATCGCTACTTTTAGTAGCCAAAAAAAAATTTTTTTGTGTGTTTTTTAGCTATTTTTAGGCATTTTTGGTTGTGTTCACATTGGTTCTCGCGGTTCTCGCAATAAAGGGTGGTTCCTAATGGATCTTTGTCCTATATATATATAGGGTGAGGTTTCTGTAAAAAAGACCTTTTACGTGAGAAGTGTTAGAAGGCATAGAAATTTACATGTATGCATCATGCTTTGGACTTAGGCAAGATGTTTTGGGTTGTTTTGGCAAGAAAAACACCGAACATAACAATTTAAGACACAATTCAATGTATTATGGGCATGAAATTTAAAAAACAACAAAAACACACCACTTAACGTTCTTGGCATAGTGTTTTAATTTTTAAGCCTAGAATTCATTGCATTATTTCTTAAATTGATATGTTTGGTGTTTTTCTTGCCAAAACAACCCAAAACGTTATGCCCAAGTCCAAAACATGATGCCTACATGTCAATTCTTATGCGTTCTCACACTTCTCATGAAAACTGTCCTTTTTACAGGATCCTAAGACTACACACACACACACACACACACACACACACACACACACATATATATATATATATACATAAGATTAGAATCATGTGAGAAGTAGTAGGCTAATTGAGAAACTTGAGAAGCATTCTGAACACATATTTTCCCTAAGCAAAAAAATGCAAAAAAATGCAATTTTTTTTTTTGGAAAAATCGGAGCTTTTTCTATTAAGTTTTTTAAGGGATTTATACACATGTGTATATTGTTAATCTTTTAACTATACATATGTGTGTATTGTCAAATTTTTAACTATACATATGTGTATATACATGTTTAAAACTAAAAAAATAAGTGTTTTAAATCTTTTGATTGAGGTGAATGATTTAATTTTAGCTTTAGGATTTAGCATTAGGGTTGAGCATTAGTATTTAGGATTTACCTTTAGGGTTTAGCATTAGTAATTAGGGTTTGGCTTTAGGGTTTAGCATTAGGGTTTTGCATTATGGTTTAGCTTTTTGGTTTAGTTTTAGGGTTTATCTTTAGGGTTTAGTATTAGGGTTTAGCCTTAAGGTTTAGCTTTAGCTTTAGCTTTAGCTTTTGGGTTTGCATTAAGGTTTAGCTTTAGGATTTAACATTATGGTTTAGCTTTAGGCTTTAGGGTTCAGATTTTAGGTTTTAGCATAGGGTTTAGCCTTAGGGTTTAGGGTTTATGGTTTAGAGAGTTTTGGTTATTGTTCAATGAGCCGGTCCCAATGCCGCTGTAATGAGCTCAATCAACATTCGTTTGAGCCGGTTTCCTACACTTCTTAGGTTAAGGATTTATATTTTTCATAATATATACATATGTGTAGTTATAAGATTGACAGTATACACATATATATAGTTTAAAGATTAACAATATACACATGTGTATAAATCCCTAAAAAATTGCATTTTTTTACCTTCTTTTTTTGCATTTTTTGCTTAGAGAAAATGTGTGGTCCAGAATGCTTCTCAAGTTTCTCAAACATGGTATTCTTCTCTTAGGATGCATACCCTATATATATACACACATATATAGGATCAAGGGAAAACCCTTCCGAGTTGTAAAACCTTAGAGAACTTCGTCTTTCCGTACGAGTTTTGCCCCCATTTTTTTCTCACACCTCTAGATTAAAATTTAAGAAAAGATTGCCGTAAAAAAATTCGAAGTGGTATTTTTCGGCCGGTTACAGCAGCTGTAAAAAGCTGATGATATAAGCATGACATCACTTTTTACAGCATTTACGGCTGCCATAAATGAAAAAAAAAACTAGTTTTATTTTTTTTGGGAAAAGTGGATTTTTGGTAAATAAATTTTTTTTTTTGAAAAAACCTTTCGTAAGACCGAGTTCTCTAAGTTCTCACAACTCGTATAAGTCTTCATTTTACCCTGACCATATATATATTCTAGTGTTTAATTCTTTTATTCAAATGCTTTGATTTCTAATCGTTTGAATGAAATTGTATGATAGGTAACTATGCACTTTAGACCTCAGATGATGATCGAGCTATGTCAAGAACCGAACAACTTCCGTTGTTTTAGCCTTTTTAAACTAATACTAGAGGGCTTGTATTTTGGATAAGGATTAAGTCTACCTTGTATTAGTTTCCATTTTTAATATTATTGCACATGTAACTTTTTTAATATCGTTCGTTAAACGTTATATTTATATGTATATGAGAAGGGTCTTATATGTTTATCTTAATTATAATGAGGTTTATATTAAAAAAAATGATTTTGATTCGTTTTCTCATTTGTTCTCACGGATCTCGATATATTTAGCGTTCTCATTATAACATTCCCCTATATATATATATATATATATATATATATATATATATATATATATATATATAGTGAGGTTCATTTGGGAACACTAAAAAAGTGGGGAATAATGGGGAACCGACACAAACGAACTCCGATCGGACTCATTCCAGCGGCGTTGGAACCGGCTCGTCGAACCCTAACTAGGATCTCTTAACCCTAAGCCGTAAATCATAACCCCTAAACCCTAAATATATTAGGGTTTGGCTTTTAGGATTTAACTTTAGGGTTTAGATTTAGGGTTTAGGGTTTAGCTTTAAGGTTTAGCTTTAAGGTTTAGCTTTAAAGTTTAGGGTTTAGCTTTAAGGTTTAGCTTTAGGGTTTAGCTTTAGGTTTAGCCTTTAAGGTTTAGCTTTTAGGGTTTATTGTTTAGATTTTACGGTTTAGCTTAAGTTTTAGCCTTATTTTTTAGCTTTAGGGTTTTGAGTTTAGGAGTTAGGATTTAGGGTTTAGGGTTAAAAGATCTTAGTTAGGGTTCGGCTAGCCGGTTCCAATGCCGCTGGAATGAGTCCAATCGAAGTTCGGTTGAGTCGGTTCCCCTCTGTTCCCCACTTTTTTAGTGTTCCCCAATGAACCTTCCCCTATATATATATATATATATATATATATATATATATATATATATATATATATATATATATATATATATATATATATGTATGTATATATGTATATATATAGGAGTGAACACCAGTATATTTGTGAACTGAGTGAACAAGTCCTGACCATTGATTTACATCATCAAATCGTAAAATACACTAGTCTATTTTCATCATCAAATCCTGGCCATTGATTTACACTTGTGTATTGATAATCAAGGGTTAGGATTAGTTAACTAGTGTTAACAATCAAGAGGGTTGTTCATTAATAAACCTAACCCTATATATATATGGTAGGGATCCTAAGAGAAGAACACCCTATTTGAGAAACTGGAGAAGCATTCTGTACCACACATTTTCCTAAGCAAAAAATGCAAAAAAAGGGTAAAAAATGCATTTTTTTTTTTTGGAAAAATTGAAGCTTTTTCTATTAGGTTTTTTTAGGGATTTAAACACATGTGTATATTGTTTATCTTTAAACTATACATATGTGTATATTGTCAATCTTATAACTATACATATGTGTATATTATGAAAAATATAAATCCTTAACCTAAAAAGTGTAGGAAACCGGGTCAAACGAATGTTGATTGAGCTCATTACAGCGGCATTGGGACCGGCTCATTGAACAATAACCAAAACTCTCTAAACCCTAAACCCTAAGGCTAAACCCTATGCTAAAACCTAAACCTAGACCCTAAACCCTAAAGCTAAAACGTAATGCTAAACCCTAAAACTAAACCGTAAGGCTAAATCCCAAAGCTAAACCCTAATGAAACCCAAAAGCTAAAGCTAAACCCTAAAGCTAAACTCTAATGCTAAACCCTAAAGATAAACCCTAATGCTAAACCCAAAAGCTAAACCATAATGCAAAACCCTAATGCTAAACCCTAAAGCTAAACCCTAAATACTAATGCTAAACCCTAAAGCTAAATCATAAATACTAATGCTAAATCCTAAAGCTAAAACTAAATCATTCACCTCAATCAAAAGATTTACAACACTTATTTTTCAATTTTAAAAACGTATATACATATATGTATAGTTAAAAAATTGACGATATACACATATATATAGTTAGAAGATTAACAATATACACATGTGTATAAATCCCTAAAAAAACCTAATAGAAAAAGCTCTGATTTTTCCGAATTTTTTTTTTTACCTTTTTTTTTTGCATTTTTTTATTAGGGAAACTGTATGGTTCAGAATGTTTTAAAAATTTTTCAATTAGCCTACTACTTCTCACATGATCCTAATCCATATATATATATATATATATATATATATATATATATATATGAGAAGGATCCGTTAGGAACCACCCTTTATTGCGTGAACCGCGAGAACCAGTGTGAACACAAACAATAATACCTAAAAAAATCTAAAAAACACCCAAAAAAAAATTTTTTAACTATTTTTTTTAAATCGCTATATTTCGTTTACAATAAAAAAAGTTTCAAAAAAAAGAAAATTTCCGAGTCACAGTTATCCATGCACATGTGCATTTGTATCATTTCTTTGACAAATTCCGTAATTCATTACAAATATTAGACAATTGCACTTTCATTTACACTACCACGTGTAATACACTACTTTTTTACGTTAACAATATTGAAATGCACATGTGCATCTATATGTATCAACATGAAATAAGGTGTTTTGGTACACTACTTTCTCTTTCATCTATCATTCCATCCATAATACACAAACATGCACATGTGCATTTTTGTCACTTCTTTGACAAATTCCGTAATTCATTACAACTATTAGACAATTGCACTATCATTTACATTACTATGTGTAATACAATACTTTTTACATTACCAATATTAGAAATGCACATGTGCATCTACATGTATCAACATGAAATAAGGTGTTTTTGTACACTACTTTGCATACACTTTCCCTTTCATCTATCATAGCATCCATAATACACTACCATTACCTCCTACCATCCATAATACAATACCATTACCTCCTACCATCCATAATACAATACCATTATCAATATTTTCACTTTATTACATGTATGTAAACACCATTTATACCATCTAATCAACATATTACATCATAAATTAACAATTATAACCAAATCATCAACCACTAGATATAACTAACCAAAAAACATGTATATGGGCCTACTTCTCCATTCAAAATCACAAACCTTTTGTACCATACCTAATGATGCACATGTGCATTTTGAATATTGGTAATGTAAAAAGTAGTGTATTACGAATGATATTGTAAATTAAAGTGCAATTGTCTGTTCCTGATAAAGTATTACCGAATTTGTCGAAGTAATGATACATATGCACATGTGCATGGATAACTGTTACTCGAAAAAAAATGTTTCTTTTTATGGTAACGAAATATAGCAATTTTTTTTTAAGAAAAATATTAAAAAAAAAATTTGAGTGATTTTTTGATTTTTTTTTAGATTTTATTGTGTTCACATTGGTTCTTGCGGTTTTCGCAATAAGGATGGTTCTCGCATAAACCTTGGTTAAGTGTATCGAGGCGAGTGATGGGAGAATGTGTTGGTGTGGTGATGAGGTGGTATTTGAAAAATGATACATGAATATAACGGATGGCTTAAGGGGATTCAAATCTTCAGTCCAATTACAAAAAATCATTTTATTTTGTTATTTTAAAAAATGGGTAGATGGAAAAGTAAAAGCCTTGTGTCCAGGGAAACATTTCTAGTTTCTTAAATAGCAGTTTAGTAGTTGGGATGTTATTTAGAAGACTGGGGAATGAAAATAAAGGTGTGTCTGGTTTGTAGAATTCAAAAGAATTTAATAGAATTTGGAATTTGATTTTCATTTTCATTTATGACATGTTTTGTTTGCAAAATTTGTTGATATTGGAATATGATTTTCAAGTATATCAAGTTTGGTTGAAGATAAAATTAAAACAAATTCACTCACATTCTTGTATGTAAATGATATTAACGTTTTATTTTAAAATTGTGAAGGTGTTCAACAAAAAGAATAGATATCTCAAATCAGGTCCTTCGTTGTCCTTGCCTCTGTCATCGCCATCCTAGACATGCCGCCACTGAAACCATTGTTGTTGCAAGCACCACCATCGCCTCCCCTTGCCACGACCCCCAATCCCACCGCTTAATCATTGTCACCTCCAACATCATCGCGAACACCCGCCTCATTAAGAAAAAAAAATATTTTGTGAATGTATATATTATATAAAAACACGACTATTTGAATTTTAATAATCTAAAATAGGACTTATTATTTGATACAATTTTACTGACATTCGTGTTTGGGCCTCAAGAATCATGCTAATAAACGGTAACTTAGTAGTGTAAATTAAAGAAAGCAAAGTTAACACATGTCGGCATAATTCACGCAGCCCAAACATGAAGAGACAAGCTAACCAAAAAAGGGTTCCCATGAAATAAATATTTTCTTAACTTTGGAATTGTCTATGGAAACAAAAGTGAAAGTTAAAAGCATTATTAAGTCAATTGTAACTAGAAATTATTTAAAAATACACATATATGTGTGTGTGATATTGTAGAATATTAGATCTAAGTAAAAATAAATAAAGATAGAAATATATTTTCAAACATTTTAAAACTTATATAGTGATAATATTATATACAATATTTTATCTAATGCAATTGCATTTTATATTCTTATACATTGATTTAAGAAGAAAAATCAACAACCTTTCTTCATATTGGTTTTATTGCATTTTCAATTTAAGTTGTTACAATTTTTTTATGTTAAATGTAGTTTCCGCATGCAATATATTTTGTTTTTATAAATGTTGTATATATTAAAGTCCACGTCGTAAAGAAACACGGAACTAATTTTAAGGTTTATTAGTTGGGTTTATGTTTCAAATATGAGGGTTAATCTTCTTAATCCTTCCTAAGCTCGTATTAGACGATTCTTCCTGCAAAATAACAACACCATTAGCTCGTTAAAAGGGGAATATGGGGTTTCCCTCTTAACTAAACTCCGGTGTGAGAATAGGTAACTACTTTGAGGAAATTAAGTGTGTGTTAAGAGTGAGAGTAGAGAGAACGAAAAGTTTAACCTGAGTATGGAGGTCCTTATTTATAGCCGGAGTGGTGTAGGAGGAGATGGGCTGATGGGCCTTGGGCCGGAAGGCGACAACAAGAAATATCCTCTTTGTCTCACTGATATCAACCGTTAGTGGTTTCTAGAAGCTCTTCGGTGCTGGCACACCTTGATTGGAGCCACGTGTCCGAGTTGTCGGCCTCGCTGTCCTTCTGATTGGTGCCACGTAGGCGTCCTTGTGTACGTAGGCGTTGTCGTCGCCCCCTGATTGGTGCCACGTAGGCGTCCTTGTGTACTCTCTGTCTCCTGCACAACTGTTAGTCGTGGAGCATGATAGAGCACAGCCTGGTGGACGCTGATTGGCTCGTTCTTCTGCCACTCGTACCTTTGGTACTTTCTAAAGTGGCCATGCGCCATAACTCTTGCGCGACCCTTGTTGTGTACGTGACTAGCCCGCACAAGGTTGTAGGAGTGGAGGGCTCATATTCAGGATACTAAGTGTGAAACTAATGTTATTTCTTGTTTGGGCCTCGCGCGGGGTTCAGGTTTTACCTAAGTAGCCCGCGCAAGGTCTATGGATTAATCAGCTTATTGAGTAAGGAGTATGGTCCAGCGCGCGACCTGGATGGTCTACGCAGCTTTTTGGGACCATACCCCTTCAAGCCCCCCAGTCCAGTGCTGCTTCCATGCGCGAAGTACATGGTTGGAGCTCTGGACTCAGAAAAAAGAAAGTGTGTTAGCTTTTGAAGGTGCTTGTTAGGTCTTATTAGGCTGCGCGCGTGTAAATGATTGCCAATTACTACGGCGCGGCTACCAGAGTTTCCTGTTGATATTTTTTGCTTTTGAGTGCTAGCACGCAGCTCATTGGATGATGATGAACGTGGAACGATCTTTGTTAACTTCTGCATGAAGTTTTGTAGTACATTTGGGCGGGAAAACTCTTGAAATTTGAATTCTGACAGGTTGGTGCAAATGTCGTTGATGGCGACGGTTGAGTTGACCGCTGACACGGCGATCATCATGCGGTTACTGACGGTTCGGCTCTCTGTCAGGCAAGTGAGGCCCACGCGCGCGTGGTAACCGTCACTCTGAGAATCCCGCCTTACGTGGCGATTGCTGATTGAATACGCGCGTTGTGATTACGGCACGTTTACCCATCGCATTAAATGCGATGGGTATATATATCCGACGAAAGGAGAGAGAATTACACAATCGTTCGTCTGCCTTCTCTTTATTCTCTCTATTCTTCAAACTTTTCTTTAGATCTTCAAAAGTTTCATAACAGATCTTCAAGTTTTCCCAGAAGTTAGTGAACCTTCATACTCACTCATGGCTGAAGAAGAATCAGTGCAGGTCGAAGAAGGTCCCCTCCCTGTTCTTAAGTGGGATCAGGGGTTGTTCGAACAGATCACTAAAGGGTTTCAGTTTCCACCGGAGTGGAATGCACGGTATCCCCGGCAAGGTCAGACTGCCGTCGACGCACTGCCGGGATACATAACTTTATTTGAAGATTTTTTCTTGCAAGGAAACTTCCAACTGCCGGCGACGGAGTTCATGGCATCTATTCTTCATTTCTATGGCTTCCATATTTCTCAGATGAGTCCGACCGGTATGGTCAGGGTCAGACACTTTGAATTTCTATGCCGATCTCAAGGAATGGAGCCCACTGTCGAGAAGTTCTGGGCCTTCTACCAACTAATAAGGAATATAGGGTTCTATTCCTTCGGCAATCGTGGTGCGGCTAAGAAAATTTTGATAAGCTCTCCCAAGAGCTTTCATGACTGGAAAATGAAGTTTTTATTCGTCCGGGAGGAAGTAATTCCGATCGCGATGATTTTCCGTGAATCGGACAAGATTGACAAGCAGGAGCTCCCTATTCCAAAAGGGGCTGATTGGTATTTGAAGTTGCTTGCCACACCCAACCGGATCTTTGGTGAGAACGTGCTGGTCGCGGCGCATATAAGTGACAAATGGCCGGAAAACAGCGAAGAGGTATCAGTTCTGCGGTTTAACGACAGAGGTATGTTGTCTCCTTTTATCTTTTCTTGTAATCTACTTGCGCCTAACTGCTGGTTTTTTTTATGACAGAGGCGCACATTTTCAAGCAGTTTTTCCCACCTTTGGTGGGTCCATGGGCGTGCACCCGCTACGATCGGGGGAGCCTTACTGGTATGAACAAATAAAAGGCAATTTCCTCTATCCCCCTGCTGGAGTCTTTGCTAATCCTCCATCCGCAACCGAAGGTGCGCTACTTCCCAGACCACGACCTTTGCGCGGTGTGACTTCTGCTGGAAAGGAAATCTTGTATCTTTCCAGCGAGAAGTCTGTAGGTTCATCGCAAGAAGAGTTGATCTCATGGTTCACCATCTTTGCAGGTGTGTTGCGCGACTTGGGGATAGACCCAGTCACCCAGAGGAGAGGGCGAAGAAGGCTCCTACCAAGAAGAAGACCAAAAAGGTGACTGTTGATACTGGTGCGACCAGTAAGAAGGGTGGAAGTAGCCGCGCGGCAGCTACGACTCAAGATAAAGGTACTCTTCAATTTCGGTAGAGTAACCTTGAGGATTATGTTGTCGCTAGTGACTCACTAGAGGGTTTATCCCGTATAGGTGAGAAGAAGAAAAGCTGCGCTGGGTCGAAAAGCTCTGGAAGCGCAGGGTCCAGTATCCCTGAAGCTGGCGCGACCCCCTCTTCGATTGCCTTGGATGAAGAGGAAGCAGAAGAGCATGAAGAAGAAGCTGCTGCTAAGTTGGTGAGCAGGAAGAGTGTTGGTGCATACGTCAGTCGACTTCGTCTTGTATCGAGTCTTGTATTGTATTAGATAAATCAGGGTACGGAAAACGAGGAATTGTATGTTTTAGGTATTTCGCACGAAAAGACACATAGGTCATTTCGTACGAAATCAAGTAGTGATTTCGCATGAAATCAGATTTCGCATGAAACTGATTTCGCTTGAGTTGTTTCGCGCGAAATCAGCTCACCAATAAATACCTTTGATGCCTTGTCATTTGTAACGATTCTGATTCTGGTAGCAAAGCTCTGCCGAAGTGTCTACAGCATTGTAATCGATCTGATATCAATAGAAAGACAGTTTAAAGTGATTTCTCGTGCAATTCAGCTGAAATAATACCGATACATCTGTTTCAACCTTTTGTATTGGTGAAAATCTCTTCTGATCGACTCGTTTGGGTCTGAAAACGATCCTACAAAGAGGTCCCGAGAAGAGGCTGCTGCTGGAGCCAAACCGGTGCAGAAAGTTGTAGGCCCGGTGATAGGGAAACAGAGCAGCTTGCGCTCTCTTTACAAGTTTTCGCTAGGTTGGTGTTGTTGCACTTAATACACTTTACATTTTACTTGGTAAAATCTCCTAACACTTAATTTCTGCAGAGGCCCTGAAGAAAACCCCTGAGAAGGTTAAGGGAGTTGAGCTGGAAAAACCGAAGGAACCAGCGGCGAAGAAGACAAAGTTTATCATCAAGCCTCCCAAGACAATTGAGAGGGAGGTTGAGAAAGTGATTGAAGAGCCTGCGGGCAATGTAATCCTTGAGAAGGAAAAAATGAAGGAAACCGAGACCACTGCTGCTACCGAGCATGATACGGCGCAGGGTCCGGAGGTCGTGCATATCACAGGGCTTGACTAGCCCCCCAAGGAGAAGGAAAAGGAGGTGGCTCAGCCAAAGAAGCCTGAGATTGTCGAGCCAACTGAACCGGCATTGCCTGACACCCCCACTCAAACGATACAAGTAACATCTGTTGCTGGGGGGTCAACTTCTACCGTGCCGGAGCAAGCATCGCGTAAAGATGCTTCTGCTGTTGCGGGGGGTGCGGGTGCTGGAGGTTCTAGCGCAGGTGCTGGTGGTTCCGGTGTAGGTGGCCAGAAAGGTGAAGGACGCCAGTGGGCGATGCCTCAGACTCCCATAGGTCCGAAAGCTACCTTGGGGATATTTACTACAAGACATATACCGAAGAGGCTCGCGGCGATGCTCCCCACCAACCTGTTTGGGGTTTAAAACAGAAGGATACATTTGTTGAGTTTAGAGCCTGCCGAGACTGGTACTTGGGTTCTTTCCCTCCCGGAGAGGTCAACAGGCAAAGAGTGCATACCCATGAGGGTTGTACCGCGCTTATATCATTGAGGAGGCTAACACCCGTGCCGCCAACTATCAGCTTGTGCGCGAGTGGCGCATAATGGTTAAAGAGAAGCTGCTTGGGAGAAGTACCTGGAGCGTTTGAGGAGAAGGCCGCCTTTGAGGCGGAAAAGAAATCGGAAGAATGGGGCGCGAGGTCCTGAAGAGCAAGCTCCAAGCTGCTGAGGAGATGTTGTTTAAGGAGCACGCAGAATGGAAGAAGGTATGTGAGAAAGATAACCAACGCATGTATGCTGCGCGTTCCAAAATTACCGACCTTGAGGCTCAGATTGCCACTCTTATAGGGAAGGTTAAGGAAGTTCAAGCAGACTTTTAACTCTTTTTCCTCTTATATTGTTTTACTTGTCAATATATTTCTAACTCTTTGTTTGAACACTTGCAGTCTGAGTTGAATGCGCGCAAGGACAAGGAGCTTGCTGCAAAGGATGTGGAGATTGCAGAGCTGAAGCGCCGATTGTTTGAGTCTCATAATAAAAATGAATTATTAGAGATAGACCTCGAGGCCGAAAGGGTGAAGGCTGAGACCGCCGAAGAAGCGAAGAAGAAAGCCGAAGAGGCGCGTGATATCAGCACTTGCGCCCTGAATGTGGCTAAGAATAATTATGCTGAGGCCCAAATAATTGTGGACACGCTCGTCTCCGAGTCCGAGTGGATGCGCAGTAGAGGAGTACCTGCAATGAGTTTCTTCTCCTTTGCCTTAAGTTTCGTTTATTGTTGTTTTGTTCTCATGATGTCCCTCTTTTTTTGTGCAGATTGCCAACTCCATTTTAAATGCTACTGAGCTGGATACAGCTGTTGCTGCTCTGATAGATACCTCATGTGCTACCGAGCATCGTGGTGGCTATCTGGAGTGTGCTCAGCATGTTGAGGAGGTATTTGGCCAGCAATTCGATACTCATCACTGCTCGGTGACTGATCAGGCTGACTCCATGCTCTCCCGCGCTGAAGAAGTTTATGACCATCTTTTGCTACCTGTTATGGAGTTGGTGTCACACCCCGACCACGTAAAACAACAAAACGAGGCGGAAGCGTCGGGGAGTGTTGTAACAGAATCATTGTTTCACAACCATGGATTTAAGTATTTTGTTTTATTGAATTATTGAACTCATTGTTTTAGTACAACTCAGATAAATACAAATAATTGTTTCTCAGTTTTAAAGTCGTTAAGGCACGAGTCCATCCTATGTTTAGCATGCATCAACAATCATCACATAGTAGTACCTGAAACATATATGAAAATAGGTACGTCAGCATAAAAATGCATGTGAGTAACATAGGATTTTGTGTATTAGATTCATGGCTTTGGATAATGCAAGAAAAGGTTTTATGTTTTCAAAATAGCCATGAATCCAATGTAAAAGTTTTTGTTTCTGAAACGTGTCGTTTGGTAAAAGGTTTATAGTATAGACAAAAATATACTTTGGTTTTGAAAAGTTTGTATAAATAGTATAACAAAGTATACTTTAGTTTTGAAATAGTTAAATAGTTAGTGTATTGAAATATACTTTGGTAATTAAAATAATAGATTTGATAGTATATCTCAAGTATACTTTAAGGATAAAAGTATCGGTAGTATATCCAATTATACTTTGGTTAGAAAATAGCATATTAAGCTATGCTTTGGTTTGAAAATAGCATATCAACTATGCTTTGGTTTGAAAATAGCATATCAATTATGCTTTGATTTGAAAATAGCATATCAACTATGCTTTGGTAGTATATCAAAATATACTTTAGTTTATGAAATATCAAAGGCGGTAGTATATCAATCTATACTTTGGTAAACAGTAGCATATCAAACTATGCTTTGGTAAATAACAAAGTAGTATGTTAAAACACATGTTGGATTTTGTACACAGTATATCAAAATATACTTTGGTGGATCACATTTGAGAGCACATCAAACTGTACTTTTGTAGTATATCAACATATACAAAGAAAGTGTGATTTGGTATTCAAACAAGCCTTAGTGTATCAAACTACATTGTGGAGACTATAGAAATACCGCAAAGGCAATTTCTATTTGGTTAAAATTTGGTTTCTGACATTCCATACAATAGGAATGGGGTGTCTAGTCCTATAGCGCTATATCGTACTACCAATCGGCTGGGTGAATGTATAAAAATAGGTACAATCCAACAATTAGTTTTATAAGTTTTGAAAATCAGTGTTTAAACCATAGGTAATCGTTTAATTTGTCAAAAGAATAAGTACTAAGCATGTGTAATCATATAGTTTCAAATCATGAAAATAACAAATAGGCACATATGTTTCACCCCAAAACATTTGAAAACAGTAAAAGAGGGGACTATGTACTCACTTGAGATTGCGAGTATCCTTGATTAAGTGTCCTAACGAAGCTCGAGAAATCAAGGAATCAAGTGGCACCTAGTATGGAATCACTATGATAAGCAATCGGATCCTAAATCGGGAGATAGGATATAATGAAGTTCTATAAACCAAATGAGTATTGGAACTCATATGGCATGATTTAATAGACCTAACATTCTGATTTGAAAGTCTACCTAAGTGCTTTTGACCCGTTTCGACCCATTATGGTAGTATAAGCTACTATAATGCGTCGTTAGCGTAAAACTATGTTCGGATGGTTATCTATGTGCTATGTCAAGTCTTACATGCCCAATTATCCCTAAACATGTTACTAAATCAGGTTATATGTCAAAAATATGTTCACATACGCAAAATACGGATTTATGCTTCAAAAAGGCATTTTGGTCATTTTCTATGGGCATGTAAACTAACTAACAATTGACTAACCAATCCTATGTGATCATAAGGTATAACCTCAAAGGTTATTCCCTATGCAACTATGATCACTAATCATGCTTGGTCGAATCCTAATGATCGACCAAACGGGTCGGGTTCGAAAGTCTAAGCGGTTGTTTAGACCGCTTGACTTACGACCCTAAACAAGCACTAAACTAGTAGTGACGAGTTAAACATGTCAAAACATGTTTAACCTACTGATTTGGTATCAAAACAAAGTGTTTTGATACCTAAAAGCAGTTCCGTTGCAAAATGCGTGCTAAAACGCATTTTAACCGAAACTTTAACTCGTCACTATACCTAGTTAACGTGGTAATCAATAGGTATAATCGCTAAGGATTATAACCATCGTGATTACAATCACGTTGCAAAGTTCAACCGAACTTTGCGTTGACCATTGACTGGTCAAACTGAAAGTCAAACAGCGTTTGACTTTTTAAACTAGTAAGCAATAAAAGAATGAAAGAATGCTCACTAAGGGTCCTTGCTATCTTTTCTACTAAGAATAAACTTCCAATTAGATTAGGAAGCTCCCCAACGCAGATGTAGAGGAGAAATGAGAAGAATGAGCAAGGAAATGAGTGAAGGGCCACGACTATTTATACTAGTTGGTGAAGAACAAGATCAAGACATGTGTTTGTGTGGCTAACAAGGATTGAATCATAGCCACACATGTGTTAGGATCTAATTAGAGACCTTAGCGAACACTTAAACTTGCTTAACACACCAAAAATTTGCACAAACAGCACCCAAAGATTAAACAGATTGCTGAAAATGAATTCTGGTCGCTGGGCATGCCTTACGGACCGTAAGGACATTGGCATACGGTCCGCAAGCCACCTGCAGACCAGCAACTTTCATAACTTGACAGATTTGGCCCCTGAGCTTTTCGTCGCGTATTGGCACTTCTAACATCCGTCAAGCCCATTTTAAGCTTCCTAATGAAGTTAAAGTATGGGGAACATGAAACATGCTCAAAAATATGTCGGATGTTGGTTCGTTTGGCCGAACGGTTGCGTTGTTCGGCTAATTACGACGAAAATCGTAACGGACGCGAAAACGATCCAAATTGCGAAACGAATGAAGTTTTTGCATGTCGATCACTAAAATAAAAATATTTTAGTGTGTACAAAAATTTTGGATGTCCAGATGTTGCCAGAACGTAAGATATGCGCGGAAATGCAAACTTACGCCGTTTTTGACACTTTAAGTCCCTGTAAGATCATGTAGGCATATTTTCACACACCGAACCACTCAAAGCTTATTTCTAAGCTATGTTTAGGTTATGTGGGGTATGTTTAGCTTATGATCAAGTTCCGGACTGTACGTTACCTTACGAATCGGTATAGTTTCGCAGTTTGACGCAAATAGTCCCTGCGATCGAATAAACTTGTTTTTGCCGTACCAATCCTTCCAAAACTAATTTCTAAGTTATGTAAAGGTTATTTAAGGTACGTTAAGCCTATTTCACTATCCCGGAATGTTTGTCGCATTTAACTGATTACGTTTACGCACCAGTGCGCGTATAACCTTCCAGAAAGCGATTTAAAGCTCGAACTCGAACAAAAATTTATGTGCAAAAGATACACATATTTATACAAATCCCAGGTATGAAACACAATATTTCATTGATTTGGTATTTGTTTGGTGTTCGTGGTGACACAGGTGTCACAGTTGGTCACTGATGCGTTAAAGCATGATGACTGGTGCGCGCGACAGAAGTCCATTTTTGATCCTCCAGAAACTATGGAGCTAACGGACGAAGAAGAGGAAGCCGGCGGTGATGGCGATGGTGATGGTTATGAATAGGTTGTAGGATTTGTAGGCGGGAGCCCTATAATTTTCCTGTTTTTAGTTTAAATGAAATCGTTGCGCTGATGTGCTTTTTGATTGGAATACATTATGTTTGCTTTTTATTCTCGTTAAGTTACAATTATTGCACTGTTGTTAGAAACTTTGGTTAAATTAGCTCGAATAAATGTAAGTGTGGCTCGTGTATGAGTGTTGTTGCCCGGTCTCGCGCTATGTTCTCGGAGGACCTTGGAGGCTTAACTCAAGAGCTCGTAATTTACTAAAGTGTTTTCGTGCTAATCAAAAGTTTAACATGCATTTGTAACGTAGAAGACATAGGATGGTAATCATAAGGCACATCCAACATTTGTATTAAGTAGCTGGAAACAGGCGCAAGGCCATCATACATAATCGAAAGAAAAGAAAAGGCGCAAGGCCAACATTGATAACTAAAAGGAACGTGGCCAACATAGCTAATAGTAAAGGCACGTGGCCAAGGGTGATCACATACAGCACTTGCGCAGTTGTTGCGCGTTCCATGTGCGTGGGATTATATGGCCATCTAAAGTGCACAGTTTGTACGCCCCTTTTCCTAGCACTTCATGACCCAAGTATGGGCCTTCCCATTTTGGTGCTAGTTTTCTAGGTCGGTCGGCATTAGAGGCTTCGTTGTCTCTGAACACATATTCTCCTGAGGTATACGTACAGATGCGCACCCTGGCATTATAGTATCGCTCGAGCCGAGTCTTGTACTTGGCCTCTTTGATTCGCGCGATCTTGCGCCTCTCTTCGAGCAGGTCCAAGTCTAAACGGCACTCCGCCTCATTATCAATCTTGTTGAGTGCTGATAAGCGCGGCGAGGGGAGGCCTATTTCTGCTGGAATAACCGCCTCTGAGCCGTAGACAAGGCTAAAGGGGGTTTCGCCATTGCTTGTTTTTGGCATGGTTCGGTGAGCCCACAAAATGCTAGGGAGCTCACCCACCCAGCCTCTTCTTTTGGTGCCCAGACGGGCCTTTATTGTGACAACTGGCACCAAACCGGTAATTTCCATACATTCTAATTATTATTAAATGACTGCAATTATGTGCTTTAATGTCAACATTATCTGATTTCATACAATACAAGTGAATTCATGCACGTTTTATACTACCAAATATTGCTTTATGCATTAACGAGAGCGTTGCGTCAGAAATACTAGTAAACTCACCGGTAAGACACAATGTGTCAACAGAACTGCAAAAAGCAGTAAGACATTAAAATTAGGGCCTAGGTATAGGTCCAACGACAAGAATACATTAAAACCCAAGAGTACATACAAGGGTTAACATATAGACTGTCCGGAGACTAAAATACGCACTAAAAAGCACCCGGAACGCACTTTAAGCGCAAAATTTTACTCAAATCAGCAATAAATCAGCTTTTAACACATGAATATCATGCAGAATTTACGTTTTATTATCCATAATATTTCCCTAAGTGCTGGGAATTGAAAGTGTCACAAAAGAATACTTAAAAGACACTAAAAGGTGCAATTTAGCACTTTAACGAACCGGTACTTAACCGAACAACCGGACATTACCCGGAACACCAAAATTATTATTAGAAGCATTGTTTTAATGTTTCTGAGCTAGTTGTGGTCATCAAACACCATAATACACCCAAAAACACTATAACACATAAATCCCTAAATATAACACTTGATAGCTAACTAGATATTGTAACTAACATTTAAGATGGAACTAGGACCCCCCCCCCCCCACATGACCGGTTTTAGACAAGGGTAGCCCACCCTTGATTTCTTTCATTTGTTTAATGGATCATGTTTGTGCTTTCTAAGACATGTTATACAAGGGTTAAACCCAACATTTGGTTATAAGTAATGCACACAAGATCCTCACTTCATTCTTCACACACTCAAAACACACACCATTCCTTCCTTCCCCCTTGGAGCTCTCGGCCGACCTCACCACCACCTACAACCACCATCATCCATCCATTCTCATATATTTCAAGCTCATACAAAGGTGTGAAAGGTCATACAAAGAAGCTAGGTGCTTTCGGAAGTTCAAGGACCTTCACCATTTGCTTTTATCCACCTCTTTTCTTCTCTTGATCATCCCTAGCCTTGAGCTAGTGGTAAGAACTTTGATCTTGCTATTTTACATCTATTCTAAGTGGTTAATGATGAATCATGTTCAAAAACATCAAGAACACTAATGAATCATAAGAAGTAAACTTGAACATAAGCTTTAAATTTGAAGAAAACTTGATGTACATGAGTTGTTATGATTGTTGGTTATTGTTTGTTGGTAGAAATGATGTAGACCATCATACAATCTTGCTAGATCATGATTAAAAACATAATCTAGCAAGATAAGGGGATGAACATAAAAGAAATTATGAATCATCCACAAAAAGATCATGGACTTGAAAGAACACTATGTTTTCCTAAAAATAAAGATCAAAGTAAGATGATAAACATGTAGATCTAAATATCCATGAGTGGTTTTTCAAAAGAACCAAGTTAAAAATACAAGTTTTACTTAATCTTGGTTCTTAAACAAATAAACCTTATTTTTGGTGGTTAATAAAGTAAAGACACACATGTGTAACAAGAAAAATACAAGAAGTAGTATTTTTAGAAAACATGAACATAAGTTGTAAAGAATCATATTCTTTAAAAATAAAGTTTTTAGAGAAGCAATCACACTTTAAGGGGTAACAAGACTTACTAAATACCCTAGTAAGTTACTACACATTTTTATAAATTTTTAAGTTCATGAAATAGAGAAATTAGTGTATGTTGTTGATGATTGTTGTTGAAATTGATTGATGATGATTTTTAAAAGAAAATAAACACATGTTTTGGAAACATGGGAAACCTCCATTTTTAGGGGAAACTCTGTCAAAATTTTTATAAATTTTGACACTTAGAAAATATATAAGTTTTGAGAAACTTATTCCCTAAAAATGTATACCAATGTATTTACCAAGGTTTCCCTAATTTTTGAGTTAAGAAACGATGATTTCGTCAAGGTTAAAAATTTGACATTAGGTATGTATATTTTTGAGAAAAATATATATATTATTTGATCACCAAACTTTGTGCTAAGTGTATGTAGTATGTATTATACGTGCTAGTGTATTAGGTCTTGAAAATACACTAAATACTCTTGAGAAGTAAAAACACAAAAATACACATACAACATACAAGATACATAATTCAGGTGCAAAATACAAGATACTTATATTAATTTTTGAGAAAATAATATAAGTAAGATACATAGTTAAAAATATAAAATATTTTTAACAGAACAATACATATACAAAAGATAGTGACTTGTGCTTGTACAATACAAGTCTAGTGACTAACGATAATAAAACATGTTTAGGTCACGACGCATTATAAGCAAATCCAGTGAAGTTTACGACGCAAGGAACGCAAAGTTGTGAGTTCATGCTCCCCCTTTTCTTTTAACTGTTTCAGTTTTATAACTTCAGAGGTGAAATACGTGTTACAAATATGACAATATTTATAAATGGTATGATACAAAAACAAGAGGCACTCTTGGTGATAACTAGTACCAAGTATGATGCGTTTTGAGAAATGATTCGAGAAATCGTGTCACGAATAGGGTACCATAAGCACCATTAATCGTGTACATACTTAGACCGCAGAACAAAAGGTTAGATCTAATGGGTTTCAGGGCAGCCCCACTCTTGGTGACAACTAGTACCGAGTAGTGTTTTTGTGTCTCCGTCGTGAATCGACAACTAGAAAAATGCCTATGGTTTGGTGACTTCCTATGTCGTGTCACATGTTAATGGCCTTGCAACCCATTAACAACTTAATACATACATGAATACTTGATTTATACATGAATACTTGATTTACACAAAATACATACCATGTTTTTCATACAAAGTATACAAATGTTCAATACAAGAACTGCATGAATTCACACCAACATTATGTTGACGTTTTTCCAAAACTTACATGTATTTCAGGTAACTAAAGGTGGATGTGCGCGCGGTCTACTCATGCTTGTGGATGTCGTCTATGTTTATGTTTAAATAAAGTTGTAAACTTTTAAGATAATGTTTCATGCTATCTCGCGATGTAAACGCTAACTTATGTTTTCAAATTATGAAATGTTTGGTATTTGAAGTTATTTTTATGAGCATGTAGTATGTTTACCTTTCGTATGCAATGAGAACGTTTCATGTTCACACCTCGTGCTTCCGCCACAGAAAGGGGTGTGACAGATTGGTATCAGAGCTGCGATTGTAGTGAACCAGGATTTCTTCTTGAGTCTAGTCTACAATCTCTAGGATCCTATCACGAAAACAATTTTCAAAAAGGTTTTTCATTGCATAAAACTTCCCGCGACATCCACTACCTGAAACTGTTTACAGAGAGTCAAGAAGAGACACTACGAGGCTTAGGGTGCAATAGAGTAGCACTTGTCTGTGATTATGAATTACTTGCAATTATGTGTATACGTATACTAGAAGTAGAATGTCACACGTGTATGTGACTTTGCCTGAAAACAGTGACCTGTCTGAAGGAAGAAATACGAGGATGAAACGAACTGTGCGGATTGTGCAATGAGTTACGTAATTATGGATGCATACATAATTATGGAATTCAGTGCACATAAACCACAGCAAGTCTTGTCACGTATAGACTCTCTTAGTACGAGAAAAAGGTCAAACATACACTCTTTGGAGTAATGACTTAGGGTATAAAGACAAGAACCGCCAATGTGAAGTAAGGTGTTTACCTAATTATACATGCTTGTTGCTGTATGAATTGATTTATGCATTGCGCGGATTGTTTGATGTCACTTATGTGGTATATGCCTGCGTATATAAATATATACTACTACTGTCTCGTATGACGATATCAAACAAATGTCTAACCCTATTGTGTTGTGTTCTTTCAGAACATGGCACCAAGAAGAGCTGTGAACGCTCGTGATCAACCTCCTCCTCCCCCACTGCCAAAGACTGCTGAAGAGTTGAACGCTCTACTGGAAGAAAGGATCTCCGTAGCAGTACGAGGCGAACCGCACCGAAGACAGTGGAGGACCAAGCAATGCTAGGCGTAACGGACATGGAGATTCGTCTGGAGGAAACGCAGCTCAAGGTAACCTTAAGACAATTTGCTAAGCATGGAGAAATTTATGAACGGTCTTTGTTTCATTATTTCTTTGATTGCTCACAAGTGAATTGGTTGGATCAATTACAGGCTGCACCTTCAAACAGCTCCTCGACTGCAAACCACTGAACTACGATGGCACTGGAGAAGCAGTGGCATTTATACGCTGGACGGAAAAGACTGAAGCCACTATCCGCATGAGCAAGTGTACCGCGGATCAGCAAGTCACTTTTGCTACTGGGTTGTTTGTCGATGAAGCTCTGACGTGGTGGAGCTTGCAAGTCCAAACCCTGGGTGATGATGCCGCTCATGGCCTAACTTGGGATGAACTAAAAGAAAGAATGAGAGAGAAGTATTGCTCACGTGCTGAACTCCAAAGGTTGGAGACTGAGTTCTGGCATCTGACCATGGAGGGTGCTGATATCACTGGTTACACTCGAAGGTTCCACGATTTGTCTAGGGTGATCCCCTATATGGTAACAGTTGAGTTCAAGCACGTTGAACGCTACATTTGGGGACTGGCCTCAGAATTCTGCGACATGGTAACTTCGGCCAAACCTTAAACAATCACTGAGGCTGTAACTCTGGTTGTCAGCCTTACTGAAGATTGTGTTCGTATGAAGAAACTATCTCTGAACCCAACAGAAAAGTCTGAAACGCATGTTGAATCATCTGGGGACAAGAAAAGGAAACATTCAAACCTGAATCAAGCAACTCGTAACAACAAGGGTTCCAACAAGAAGCGTAACCCCAACCCGCCTCAGGAGGCGAAATCTCTTGCAGCCATGAATGACGCTCCAGCTAAGGGATACCTGGGCACTTTGCCCAAATGCAATCGGTGCAAGCATCATCACGAGGGAGTTTGTTGCATTTCAAAGTGTGACAAGTGTGGAAAGTTGGGTCACCGCACTGAAGACTACTGGGGTAAGGGAAACAGGAACGGGAGTAGAAACCGCAACGGTGCTGGAAACAATGGGGGAAATGGAAATGGCAATGGTAACCGAGTTGGAAATGAAGCTGGGCGAAACCAAGGATGCTTCAGTTGTGGAAGCAATGAACATTTCATGAAAGACTGCCCAAAGAGAAACAATGCTCAGGCTCGAGCATTTGTGATTGGAGCAAGGGACGCACGCGAGGACCCTAACGTGGTCACCAATACGTTTCTCATTAACAATCACTTTGCATCCATATTATTTGACACTGGTGCCGATTATAGTTTCATGTCTGTGGAATTTAAACGTATGCTGGGGATAGATTCTAGTAGATTGGATATTCCTTACTCCATAGAACTAGCCAATGGTAAACTTGTTGAATCGGGCGAAGTTGTTAGAGGCTGCACACTAGAAGTTGGTGAACGAAGATTTAGCATCGACCTCTTACCTATTCAATTGGGTAGCTTCGATGTAGTAGTCGGAATGGACTGGTTGTCCAAGAACAAAGCTGAAGTTATTTGTCATGAGAAGACCATTCGCATCCCATTGGCGAATGATGAAACTCTCATCGTACATGGAGAAAAACGAGACGCGCCTCTACGAATCATCAATTGCATGAAGGCACAGAAGTGCCTAAGGAAAGGATGTGTTGCTTTCCTAGCTCACGTTGTTGATAAGAAGGCTGAGGAGCCGAAACTCGAAGACATCCCTGTAGTGAAGGAATTCCCTGATGTCTTTCCCGAAGATCTGGCAGGACTAGCCCCACAACGACAAGTCGAATTCCGTATAGACTTGGTTCCAGGAGCCGCTCCTGTAGCCAAGGCACCCTATCAGCTTGCACCATCCGAGATGCAAGAATTATCTACACAACTCCAGGAGTTGTTGGATAAAGGATTCATAAAGCCAAGCTTCTCACCTTGGGGAGCTCCAGTATTGTTCGTGAAGAAAAAGGATGGAACTCTGCGGATGTGTATCGACTACAGAGAACTGAACAAGCTCACTATCAAGAATCGGTATCCATTACTGAGGATTGATGACTTATTTGATCAGTTGCAAGGATCAAGCTACTATTCCAAGATCGACCTTCGATCTGGGTACCATCAGTTAAGGATACAAGAGGAAAGCGTACCAAAGACTGCATTCAGAACACGCTATGGGCATTACGAGTTTCTTGTGATGCCATTCGGACTGACGAACGTGCCAGCGGTATTTATGGATCTGATGAACCGCGTATGCAAACCATATCTCGATAAATTCGTGATTGTATTTATCGATGATATCTTGATCTACTCACGGACGAAAGAAGACCATGAGCAACACCTCAGAACCATACTGGAACTGCTGAAGAAAGAGAAGCTCTATGCAAAATTCTCAAAGTGCGAATTCTGGATTCGCGAAGTTCAATTTCTTGGTCATGTTGTGAATGAGAAGGGCATTCACGTAGACCCATCCAAGATTGAAGCAATAAAGAATTGAGAAGCCCCCAAAACCCCAACTGAAGTTCGGCAATTTTTGGGCTCAGCAAGCTATTATCGACGGTTTATTGAGAATTTCTCAAAAATAGCTCAACCGCTAACGACCCTTACGCAGAAAGACAAGAAGTACGACTGGGGTGTTAAACAAGAAGAAGCCTTCCAACTACTCAAAAACAAGCTATGCGATGCACTAATACTATCATTACCCAAAGGCACAGAAGACTTCGTGGTATACTGTGACGCTTCACGACAAGGTTTGGGTTGCGTGCTTATGCAACGCCAGAAAGTCATCGCTTACGCTTCCAGACAATTGAAAGTACATGAAAGGAACTACACCACGCACGACTTGGAACTGAGTGCGGTGGTATTCGCCTTGAAGATCTGGTGACACTATCTGTATGGTACTCGATGTACAATCTTCACAGATCACAAAAGTCTACAACACATACTTGATCAGAAGGATTTGAACATGCGCCAGCGGCGATGGGTCGAGTTGCTAAACGATTACGACTGTGAGATTAAGTACCATCCTGGAAAGGCAAACGTTGTAGCGGACGCAGTAAGTCAAAAAGAAAGGGTTAAGACCCTAAGGGTTCGAGCATTGGAAATGACTATTCGAACGAACATCACTTCACGTATTAGTGATGCGCAACAAGAAGCCCTTAAAATGGAAAACCGTAAAGCTGAATACCTCTGGGGTGCATTGAAATATATGGTGCCAAATGAAGAGGGAGCCTTATACTTTAAGAAACGTATATGGGTTCCGCTCTATGGTGGCCTACGAGAAGCATCCTTGATGAAGCGCAGAAATCGAGATACTCGATCCATCCAGGATCGAACAAAATGTATCAAGACTTAAAAGAATACTATTGGTGGCCGAGACTTAAAAGCGATGTTGCTGTCTACGTTGGAAAGTGCCTAACCTGTGCTAAGGTTAAGGCTGAATATCAGAAACCGTCTGGCCTACTACAACAACCAGAGATTCCCATGTGGAAGTGGGAGCAAATCTCGATGGACTTCATAACGAAATTACCCAGGACCCCTAGAGGGCACAACATGATATGGGTGATAGTCGATCGGCTAACGAAGTCTGCGCATTTCCTACCGATCCAAGAAAAAGACAGCACTGGAAAGCTTGCTGAGATATACTTAAAAGATATTGTGGCACGTCATGGAGTGCCTATCTCAATCATTTCAGACAGAGATGGACGCTTTGTCTCAAGAATCTGGCAATCATTTCAGGAAGCCTTTGGATCTCGATTAGATCTAAGCACGGCCTTCCATCCGCAAACAGACGGCCAGAGCGAACGAACCATACAAACATTAGAAGATATGCTTCGCGCATGTGTTATGGACCTAGGCGGCAGCTGGGACACTCATCTACCTTTAGTCGAGTTTTCCTACAATAACAGTTATCATACAAGTATAAAAGCTGCACTGTTCGAAGCTCTGTATGGCCGCAAGTGTCGCTCGCCCTTATGCTGGGCAGACGCCGGAGATAAACGCGTGGTTGGTCCTGAATTGGTACACGAGACAACCGACAAGATTACGCAGATCCGAGAACGCATTAAGGCGGCTAGAGATCGACAAAAGAGCTACGCTGATCGAAGACGAAAACCATTAGAGTTTGAGGTGGGAGACAAAGTTTTGCTAAAAGTCTCACCTTGGAAGAGCGTAGTGCGATTCGGAAAACGTGGGAAGCTGAATCCCCGATACATCGGACCATTCAAGATCTTAGAAAGAATTGGTACCGTGGCGTATAAGTTGGATAATGGAGTACATGATACGTTCCATGTATCCAACCTCAAGAAGAGTCCAACACAAGAAAGCGTGATCATCCCTGCGGATGAAGTGCATATTGACGACACCCTCCGATTTACAGAACAACCCATTGAGGTTACAGACTAGAAAGTCAACAAGACCAGGAGGAGCACTGTCAAACTTGTCAAAGTACGTTGGAACTCTAAACACGGACCCGAGTACATGTGGGAACGTGAAGACCAATTCAAAGAAAAGTATCCCCACCTGTTCAACAAGACTCTTGCCAGAGTTAGTTCAGCCTGAATTTCGGGATGAAATTCTTTTAACGGGGGGAGACTGTGACAACTGGCACCAAACCGGTAATTTTCGTACATTCTAATTATTATTAAATGACTGCAATTATGTTCTTTAATGTCAACATTATCTGATTTCATACAATACAAGTGAATTCATGCACGTTTTATACTACCAAATATTGCTTTATGCATTAATGAGAGCGTTGCGTCAGAAATACTAGTAAACTCACCGGTAAGACACAATGTGTCAACAGAACTGCAAAAAGCAGTCAGACATTAAAATTAGGGCCTAGGTATAGGTCCAACGACAAGAATACATTAAAACCCAAGAGTACATACAAGGGTTAATATATAGACTGTCTAGAGACTAAAATACGCACTAAAAAGCACCCGAAACGCACTTTAAGTGCAAAATTTTACTCAAATCAGCAATAAATCAGCTTTTAACACATGAATATCATGCAGAATTTACGTTTTATTATCCAGAATATTTCCCTTAGTGTCGGGAATTGAAAGTGTCACAAAAGAATACTTAAAAGACACTAAAAGGTGCAATTTAGCACTTTAACGAACCGGTACTTAACCGAATAACCGGACATTACCTGGAACACTAAAATTATTATTAGAAGCATTGTTTTAATGTTTCTGAGCTAGTTGTGGTCACCAAACACCATAATACACCCAAAAACACTATAACACATAAATCCCTAAATATAACACTTGATAGCTAACTAGATATTGTAACTAACATTTAAGATGGAACTAGGACCCACTATAACACATAAATCCCTAAATATAACACTTGATAGCTAACTAGATATTGTAACTAACATTTAAGATGGAACTAGGACCCCCCCCCCCCATGACTGGTTTTAGACAAGGGTGGCCCACCCTTGATTTCTTTCATTTGTTTAGTGGATCATGTTTGTGCTTTCTAAGACATGTTATACAAGGGCTAACCCAACATTTGGTTATAAGTAATGCACACAAGACCCTCACTTCATTCTTCACGCACTCAAAACACACACCACTCCTTCCTTCCCCCTTGGAGCTCTCGGCCGACCTCACCACCACCTACAACCACCATCATCCATCCATTCTCATATATTTCAAGCTCATACAAAGGTGTGAAAGGTCATACAAAGAAGCTAGGAGCTTTCGGAAGTTCAAGGACCTTCACCATTTCCTTTTATCCACCTCTTTTCTTCTCTTGATCATCCCTAGCCTTGAGCTAGTGGTAAGAACTTTGATCTTGCTATTTTACATCTATTCTAAGTGGTTAATGATGAATCATGTTCAAAAACATCAAGAACACTAATGAATCATAAGAAGTAAACTTGAACATAAGCTTTAAATTTGAAGAAAACTTGATGTACATGAGTTGTTATGATTGTTGGTTATTGTTTGTTGGTAGAAATGATGTAGACCATCATACAATCTTGCTAGATCATGATTAAAAACATAATCTAGCAAGATAAGGGGATGAACATAAAAAAAATTATGAATCATCCACAAAAAGATCATGGACTTGAAAGAACACTATGTTTTCCTAAAAATAAAGATCAAAGTAATATGATAAACATGTAGATCTAAATATCCATGAGTGGTTTTTCAAAAGAACCAAGTTAAAAATGAAAGTTTTACTTAATCTTGGTTCTTAAACAAATAAACCTTATTTTTGGTGGTTAATAAAGTTAAGATACACACGTGTAACAAGAAAAATACAAGAAGTAGTATTTTTAGAAAACATGAACATAAGTTGTAAAGAATCATATTCTTTAAAAATGAAGTTTTTAGAGAAGCAATCACACTTTAAGGGGTAACAAGACTTACTAAATACCTTAGTAAGTTACTACACATTTTTATAAATTTTTAAGTTCATGAAATAGAGAAATTAGTGTATGTTGTTGATAATTGTTGTTGAAATTGATTGATGATGATTTTTAAAAGAAAATAAACACATGTTTTGGAAACATGGGAAACCTCCATTTTTATGGGAAACTCTGTCAAAATTTTTATAAATTTTGACACTTAGAAAATATATAAGTTTTGAGAAACTTATTCCGTAAAAATGTATACCAAGGTATTTACCAAGGTTTCCCTAATTTTTGAGTTAAGAAACGATGATTTCGTCAAGGTTAAAAATTTGACATTAAGTATGTATATTTTTGAGAAAAATATATATATTATTTGATCACCAAACTTTGTGCTAAGTGTATGTAGTATGTATTATACGTGCTAGTGTATTAGGTCTTGAAAATACACTAAATACTCTTGAGAAGTAAAAACACAAAAATACACATACAACATACAAGATACATAATTCGGGTGCAAAATACAAGATACTTATATTAATTTTTGAGAAAATAATATAAGTAAGATACATAGTTAAAAATATAAAATATTTTTAACACAACAATACATATACAAAAGATAGTGACTTGTGCTTGTACAATACAAGTCTAGTGACTAACGATAATAAAACACGTTTAGGTCATGACGTATTATAAGCAAATCCGGTGAAGTTTACGACGCAAGGAACGCAAAGTTGTGAGTTCATGCTCCCCCTTTTCTTTTAACTATTTTCAGTTTTATAACTTCGGGGGTGAAATACATGTTACAAATACGACAATATTTATAAATGGTATGATACAAAAACAAGAGGCACTCTTGGTGATAACTAGTACCAAGTATGATGCGTTTTGAGAAATGATACGAGAAATCGTGTCACGAATAGGGTACCATAAGCACCATTAATCGTGTACATACTTAACCGCAGAACAAAAGGTTAGATCTAATGGGTTTCAGGGCAGCCCCACTCTTGGTGACAACTAGTACCGAGTAGTGTTTTTGTGTCTCCGTCGTGAATCGACAACTAGAAAAATGCCTATGGTTTGGTGACTTCCTATGTCGTGTCACATGTTAATGGCCTTGCAACCCATTAACAACTTAATACATACATGAATACTTGATTTATACATGAATACTTGATTTACATAAAATACATACCATGTTTTTCATACAAAGTATACAAACGTTCAATACAAGAACTATATGAATTCACACCAACATTATGTTGACGTTTTTCCAAAACTCACATGTATTTCAGGTAACTAAAGGTGGATGTGCGCGCGGTCTACTCATGCTTGTGGATGTCGTCTATGTTTATGTTTAAATAAAGTTGTAAACTTTTAAGACAATGTTTCATGCTATCTCGCGATGTAGACGCTAACTTATGTTTTCAAATTATGAAATGTTTGGTATTTGAAGTTATTTTTATGAGCATGTAGTATGTTTACCTTTTGTATGCAATGAGAACCTTTCATGATCACACCTCGTGCTTCCGCCGCAGAAAGGGGTGTTACATTTACCCCTCAACAATGCTTTTGTTGACACTTTCTACTCGGTCGTTGCCTTGAGGATGCGCAACGGAAGAGAAGGTGTGCTCAATGTTT